>NC_092206.1:49421388-49561564 GCF_043381705.1 Parasteatoda tepidariorum
TGTGTGGGAAACGTTCGATCTATTTCATAAACCAATAGCAACTACTAAGATTTCCCTCTTTCCCTAAATTAAGACATTTTACGGATTTTACTTTGCAAGATTTTCCCTAACATATAACCAAGGAGCGCAACTTTTCATGTGCACTTTTACTCATTCTCATGACTGCTCTTGTCTAATAATTAATAAATAAATTTTGTACCCTCCTTCCCGACCTATGACCTGTTTTAATCCTTCCACTCGGCAACGACGTTATATATATATATATATTCATTCTTGGATTTCCTCTTTTTTACTTTCTGACTACTCTCATCCCTGTAATTAAATAAGCAATTTTCATTAAAGACAGTATTGGTCAAACCAACAATGTAAATCATGTATGTTTCTATTCCATTCTTTAGCCCTGTAACTTCAGCTACATTTGCTAGTGGTGACAAGGTTGTTTCTGGTAGTGATGACAGAACAGTTAAAGTTTGGGATCTTAAAAATATGAGGTCACCTCTCACAACTATTAGGCTAGACTCGCCGGTTAACAGGTAATTTTATACATTTTAAGTAGATTTAGTTAAGTAATATTTAAGGTTTTAGTTGACTTGTTAGACCTTTGACCATAATGAGAAAGTAGTGTGTAACAGAGCAATTTTCTCCAAAGGTTCAATGCTTAAAGAATTTTTAAAAAAAAACTTAACTAAACATACGTTTTCTTTCTATTTTTTTTTTCTTCTTCACTGACTAATGTTAAATACTCATAAATCCTATTTGATGATGCAATGAATCCTTCTTCTTGGCACCACAACCCACAGCAGGCCTGGGTTGTCCCAACTAGTTTCTTCCAACAGTCTGTCATATGCTTGGTTTTTCCAAATAGTTCAATTTAAATCTTTTCTGAGTCATCAAGCCATCTGACTGGATGAAGGTTAATATCTTCGTATGGTTGTTAAGCCTGTGATCAAAATAAGATTTAATGAAATTTTTTATAAAATATTTAAAGCTTTAAATTTAAACTGTTTGATAGCATGGTTTTAGTATTTCATTCATAATTACTTATTTCTCTTGGCCACCATTTTAAATATTATTTATTTTCACAGATTAGATGTGTCTAATCAGCACATAATTGCTATTCCACATGATAACAGACATGTTCGTTTCTTTGATCTGAATGGAGTGCGTCTTGCAAGATTACCCAGAAGTAATAGACAGGTAATTATTTTAAATTAAGTGCTCTATGTTTTAATCAATCTAATTGATCAGTACTTTTGGGTTTTTATTTATTCATCCATGTTATAATTATTCTTAACAGATTTTTCTAAGAGGCAAATGCACTTCGCATTCAATAAAATAGATTATTTTGCATATTCACTATAGAGGGAAATACGCAAAATAATATAAGAAATTATTAGCAACCTTTAACAAAAAAACACTATGCCGTGGTGAAGCCATTAAAAAGATATTAAAAAAAGATTAATCTATTACAATGGTTTTCAACAATGGAATTTCATGTTTAGGGTATTGCCCCTGAAATACACGGTCGGAAAGTGGTGATTATTTAGAAATCACCCCTTAAAATATACTAACTGTAATAAAAAAAATTCCAAATTGGTGCTCCCGTTTTTGAGTTATTAGTGAGCCTCCAATCAGACTTTCACTCTTTTACTATATATATACTATATTAACATTATATTAGAGCATGTTAATAATTCATAAAACATTACCTCGGCAACGAGGCAACGCAATTTTTCTCAGCATGCTATCCATATTGAGCTATTTCATTGTAACCTAGTGCTATCAATCTGCAATATAAATGCATTATTTTTCCATTTCTTACAAAAGAATTATTGAGACTTATTTTTATTTATAAATTAAACTTGATTCATAAATAGAGCTAGCTAGTCTTGTACATTATATTTTGAGATGATCTCCAAAAGTACTCAGTTTTTTACCATGTCTCTCAAAATCCACCATCTAGAAATATTGCATGTTTTTTAGCTCTTTGAGCAATTTAAAAGGTCTGTTTAAAAAAACAATTCAAAAATCAATGCTGGCAGAATTTACAAAATCAAAACACTCATTTTCTTACCCGCAATTGCTCTTTCTCAGACATTTTTCTTATTATTGCTTCAAAATAATTTTATATTTTAGGGCCATCGTCGTATGGTATGTTCTGTTGCCTGGTCTGATGATGGTCGTAACTTATTTACTTGTGGATTCGACAGACTTGTTTTCGGCTGGCGAATAATAGTCCCAACCAAAGATGATACAAAACTAAGCGTTACCAAGACAAGTAAAGAGTGAAATTAAATTATATTTATTATGCGTTTTCGCTGTGATTCTCAGTTTTGAAATAATTGTTAAATTAAAAGGTTTTGTCCATAACATTGATCAGCATTATATTTGATTTCTTTAGGAGATTTATTGTTAATAGATATGCATTTCTTCTAGAGATTGTTGTAATATGTACATGGTAAGATTATTAGTTGTAAATATTATGCAATAAAGTGTTTTTTGAAATAATTCTTTTCTTTTTAATTTTCTTAGACTTGGGGGATTAGATTCATATTGTAAGTACCTCAAATTACTTATTTCAATAGATAACAGAAACTCTTCTCCATTGTATATTAATTTTTCTGTGTACTCCTGTTAAATAAAGCTTGCTTTTAACAAAGAAAAGATTTCACTAAAATTTTTTCAATTATAACTTCACTTGACAATCACATCAAAATATTATTGTGAATGTGATTATTGCTCCTTTATCATAAAGAAAAATTAAGCCTCTCAGTCTAATTATAGATTTCTTTTTAATTTATGAAGAAAATAATAGAAAATGAATAGGTCTGTATTCGCACTGCTCTAAAATAATGGTATACCACTATACCAGATTGGGAAAAAATATAACCAGGGTATCTCCTACATTTTAGATTTTCAATTTCATGACTAATTCCAAGAATTTTTCATGACTTATTGAAGTTACTATTTTCTCCGACAAAAACACAACAAGAAATTTAAAAAAGCATTATAATAACATAAATTGAAATGATAGGTATAACCAAAACTGTTATACTCTGCATCGTCATATTTAAAGATTTTTAATTTAATAAAAAAAGAGTTAAACAATAGAAAAGCTGAAAAAATACAAAAGCAAATAATTTTTTCTGCAGAATTATATTCTAAAGATACTTTTCTTGTTCATCCAAAAGAAAAGAAATACTCCCGATTTTTCTGTTCTCATTTCGGAATTTAAAAAAACTAGACTGGCTTGCTTCAGCTAGAATTTTAAATTGATAATAAATAACAAAAATTCTGAAATCACAGAAGTTTAAAAGATAATTTGCTCTAGAAATGATGTTTTTTCTTTCATTTTTTGAAAGAACACCATAACTTTTAAAAAACATTTTATATTTTAATAAAATATAACTGTGAGTGGGGGTTTTGTTACAAATTCAGATATTCAGAACACCATGAAATGGGATGGAGGTATTTTTAAATTCCATTTTAAAAATTTGATTTTTCAGCAACCTAAATCCATGACTTTCTAGATGTGCGGATACCCTGCATAATTGTTTCGCGAGGGAAAAAATTTTGAAAGACACATAAATATTGCAAAGTGATTAAAATGATATAAGAAATATAAATGATTTACAGGTAGAACAGACTGCGAAAATAATTGAAGATAATAACGAAGAAATTAATAATTTAATGTCATGTTTTTTTTTCAGAATTACATAGATTGTCAAGCTATACATTTCACAAAGATGTAATAGTAAAACATTAAAAGAAATATAAGCGATGTATAATAATATTAACGCAAATATATACAATATAAATAAGAAAATATTCTGCTCATTGTCAATGTTAAAAAATATTTTTTATTCACAGAAACAAATTTTTGATTGTATCATTGCATTTTTTTCCGTAGCTTACTCTTTTTAAAAAAAATACAATTTTGCCATATATATAAAATTGCATACCAATATATAAATGCACAAACCCCATTTCTTACAACACATAATACCAATTTTTAATAAACAGGCTTACATGTTTTAAAAAATAAATTTTTGAAGTATAAGAAAATATTTTACATTATAAATACATATTGTAACAGTATTCAAAACAGAGAAAGTTGTTAAAACAAAGTACATTTGTTAGATGAATAATCCAAAATGTTTTATATAATATTTCTATTTGTTATTGTTATTTTATAAAAGGCACTTCTGACAAACCATTATAATTTTTAGAGTTTTTTTTTATTAAATAGAAATGTATTATAAAAAAAATTATGTAACTGCTGTTCACACAGTTGTGATTTTGCAGTGTATGGATTTTTTCCAATATTATTGATTTGGTTACCTTTTTTTCCCATACATAATAATTTCAACATCTGATATATGTGTAAATCAAAAATGAATAGGGGTATGAAAATAAACAAAACACTAAGCTATGTCAACACTAAGCTTGTAGCAGAGCAAAAGTACACATAAATGCTTTAAAGGTATGAGGTTTAACAACAACATTACTTATTTCTATTTTTTCTGGTTCCTTACAAATTCAGCCTTTTTTTCTTTTTTTGACCACAAGTCAAATTAGTACTGTTTGTACCTTGGTATAAAGCAGCCAAATGTTAGGTTGCTTTGCTCTCAAATTTTGGTGAACAGAGAATAAGTTAGGATTTCTATAACAAGCTAAAACTATATAAATGTTCATTTTTGGCACTGATTTTATTCTATCTTTTAGCTTCAGAAAAACTTAAGAAATTATTTAATCATTTGGAAGTAAGAACTTTTTCAAAAAATAATGTGAACTTTGACGACATTCATGCACATGTAAAAGTTTACTTATATAGCAATATAAGTAAATGTAGAATCAATTCCAAAAAATTAAGATGTATATGACAAATATATGAAATTTGGTTTAAATATTTTATCAACAAAATTTATAAATAGTGAACTTCATAATAAATAAATGTTACAATTACATGAAATGCTCTTTCTTTGAAGAAAAAAATTTTGCAGCAAAATATTTTAGATATTTACTGCAAAGCTTTATGTGAAAAAATTTAAAACAGCATTTATTTATTGACGAAGTTAAAACAGTGATCACACTAAAGCATGTCACATTTTCCTGTACTTTCCTAAATCCAGCAAAATCACTGTTAAAAGAATCTTTAATTTAATGTATCTCAAAAATAAAAATTTTTAATTGTACAAAAATCCTTATTTTAAATAAAAGGTAACAAGTCATAAGTAATTAATTTTTCAGGATTCTAATGCAAAAGTAACTATAAAAAAGAATGCCAAGTGCAGATATTTATAAATATGCATGTCCATATGTAATGTAAACTTTAACATAACAATGTAAACTTTTTAGATTAAGTTTTAAATAGAACCTAAGCTAAATTAATACATGTTATAGGTAATTATTGATAAAGAAAGTTTTTCATGATTTTTTTTTAAAGAAATAACTATCGTGAAGAAATTCTGCGATATTTAAGAGGAAAAAAATTAAACACATAAAATTTCTTGTTTCAAGCACTGAAGAAAAACATTGTTTTTCAATAAAATCAAATACATAAATGACTTATTTATACAGAAACACAAATGTTGTACATAAAATAATTTACAAAAGGTTATTGATCAGTAAAAAAATACCCGTCTTCAGATTAGGTGGGATAAATAAAGTACTTTTACAACAATATTTAAAACCTTAAATGCAACTTTTTTTTTCATCAAACTGTAGAAAAAATTTGCTGGATAACAATAATGCAGTAAATTCAACAGCAATTGAATATTCCCTGAGTAACTTAAGTAAAATAGTTGACAAGCACTCAACTGAACAAAAATCATAAACCTCATTCTCATTTTTCTAAAAAATAACTAACTACGAACCTGTTTTTTTCTTTTAGTCATGAATCATTTTTAAAAACTTAAATTTTTAGGTTTATATAAAACATATCATTTGAAATTGTACTTTAAAAGAACATACCACAGTTTTGGCCAGCTGTAAGTATGGAAAAATAAAAAATAATTCATTCTACCAAATCTTTAAACAAAGGCAGTTTTCCATAGGAAAACTTTTAGGAAACAGCTTGCTGATGTTCTGATATAGTTTTCAAAAAATCATAACATGTTTTTCAACAATATTAAATTGCAATGCTTCATACAAATAATTTAATGACTGTTTAAAATTAATTTCTTTAATAATAAAAAAAAAGCAAACTCATGAGATATTTTACAAACTTGTTGATCTCTAAAAAAGCATTACCACAACAGCTCACTGTTTGCTTAAGGGTCATGGCAGATAAGGCTCCATAATTCCTTGACAATTGTCATGATCATAGCAATGTGATCAGCATTGTGCACAGGCTACCACCCTTACCTCCTAAACAAGCTGATCCCCATCAATCTGAAGCTAGGTGGGTTTCAAGCCACCTTTGGGGATCGAATCACAATTCTTCACTATAACTGAATTAATCCTAACAAATTTTCTTATCAATCCTCCCAATTTTATAAATCACTTTCAATCATAGAATTCATCACTTTCTATTTCTTATTGATTACTATAAGAAGAAACTGATAATGAAATAAATCTGCCCAAAAGAAAATTGAGTAAAAAATTTTTAGAGGAGAAGCATCTAAAGAATTTCTAATAGAAAAAAATTTTTAAAACTAAATAATAGTTTCATTAATATTAAAATACAATATAACTTATTTAGCTTACAATGTAGTTTTCAGAAAAAGCTTGTTCAACTACTTCACTTTCAGTTATAAGATTCATCAATTTTCCCATCGATTGTCCCAATTTCAACATACATTATCCCGTCACAGCTTCTTCATCTTCAGAACTACTGCGCATAATAACAGATACTGCTTGATAACGCTGAGGAACAATTACATCTTCTTCATCAGAAAATTCATACCTACAAAGAGTAAAGAATTTTTTTGTATTGAAAAGCAACGTAGCTATTAATATGTATAACTATGTGATAGATATAGTTAAATAAATAATCCCAAGAAACTAAAGCGGTAAGATATTATCAACTGATAGAAAACTTCATACGCTTCAAAAATTGAAAGGACAGTCAACATGTTTCAAGCACATCAAAAATATGTGGCCATTTTAAGGTAACAAAACAAAAACAATAAATTTTGTTTAGTAATGAATAATAAGGTAGATGATAAAGTAAGTGATAGGGCGATAAGGTAAGTGATAGATATTTAAGTCTGACACATTATACTTTAGAGCAATCAACTGGTTGGTACAAAAAAGGCATCTCGTTATTATTTTAATTTTAAACAAATAAAGAGAAAGTACATACTTAGAACAACAATAAGATTCTTTCAAAAATTCATATTTCTAACAACCCATGGAGACTAATATTTTTTCTATCCTTTTAATACTTAAACAGAAAGCAATTACTTCATTTCACTGAATTACCATTAAATTAAGATCAATAAGTTAAAAAAGTTTTATTTAATAAAGTTAATAATACAAACATTATCAGTTATTAGGAAAATAGAATATTTGTTAAAAACAATAATTTACATTTAATCAGGAAGAACTTCTAATGTGAAGCTAATATTACCCTCTGAATACAAACGAGTAAAAAAATTATCTATTTTTGATTAATATGTAGTTTTAGAAACTGAAAACTATCTCAATCTTATACTTTTATAAAATATTAACATTTGTAATGCATAATATTCTGTGTTCAAATTTTAGGAAAACTCCAGAAAATGTCAACAACTACATTAATATTGGTGTTAGATAAAATAAATAATATATAAATATAATTAACAGAAGGCTAGAGATAGACTTGACAGATTATAGTTATTATGGTAAGTTTAATTCTGAGCACAATTCTAATAGTTTCCTTTAGATTAGTAAAGACAATTAAAAAGTTTATTACTTAGTTACACTTCCCTTTTTTTTTAATTATTTATTTTTTTAAATTTATTTATTTATTTTATTTTATTTTTGAAATAATAAATTCTGTTTGTAACATATGAGAATTTCAAAGTAACAAGTTTAAGTCTATTTCAAATAACAGAAAGGCAAACTAAATTAAATTATAGCAAGACAACTTTAACACTGTAATCGTAATTTAAAAGCTTAGAATAATTATTTAAGACAAAATACAGTGTGTTTGGAAGTCATGGGGCACTTTTGACAAGTCAACCATCAAAAGTACTCCAGAACTTTACAGACTCTATTCAAATGCAATAACATGTAAATTAAATACAAAAATCTATTCATTTTTCCCTCAGCAAAAAATCCACTAATATTAAATGAGATTTTGAAAATATTTTTAATTACAGTTATTTCATTATCTATTATTAATAATCTTTCATTAATAATTTTTGAAATTATTGATTATTAACTACTTACCATGGCTTAGAGGAATTCATTCTCTTTGAAGATTTCTTTTTAGGCTGAAAGAAAAGATTAATTAGTAATAATAAAATATATCAATTCAACATTTTCTTCACTAAAGGAGATTAATTCTGTCTCAAGAAAGATATCTTTTTGTTTCTCAAATACAAAACGTAGATACATTTTTAATGAGAAATTAATTAAGCGGGATTGACCATTTGTTCAAAGATTATTTTACGCAACATCATTCATTATTTGAAAATTGTTAATTTCTTGATACAGCTTCAAACCCTAAATGGTGTTGCTGCTGTATTTCAGACACTACCACGCTGATTCACTTTTCATTTTGACTACTTATATTATAAAACAAAAGCATTGACAACAAATAATGACAATATCGAGAAAATAAAATTTAAGGAATATTTTGTATTACATTTTTGCACTAATCCAGTAGAGCTAGCTGATATTAAATATTTTCTATAAATTTTTAAGGAATTAAAAAAACTGTTATAATGAAATGATTAATATTATTTTGAAAGAATTAATAAGAAAGCACCTTTCACTCTTAATAACAATTAAAAATATAGTCATAATTACCTTTAAATCAACACTCTCACTTTCAGCATTTTCTTTGATATTTTGCTCATCACTTCGCTGAAGACTTGCCCCTTTCATTGCAGCTAAATGCCCAGTCTCTTCAATTTTGCACAGTTGACTGAGGTAACGAGCACTTTCAGTCTTAGACACATCACTAGGAGGTGATAAAGCACTCTCTGTCTTAGAAACTTCACTGGGTGCTGGCGACTGCCTACCAGCTGTTGAGGAATCTAATACTGAGAGCATTTCAGTAGATGCAGAACAGGATTTGTTAAGAGAATAGCTTTCTACTCCTCTGGAAGGAGAGTCTATACGTGATGCAGATGAAGCTGGTCGGAAATGAGTCTTTGAATCTGAAGAATTCCAGATATCTGAAGCTCTCGAAGCCATGTAAGAATTTCGTGGAGATTCAGATGGTGTGATGCAGCCCTCAATGCATGAAGATACCGACGATTTTTGTATGTGTATGCTTACATCATCATCAGAGTGGTCTTGAGATTGTTCATCATCTCTAATGCCAATGGGTGGAGCAGGTGGTGGATCTCTACGGGGTGGCAACAAACCCTTTCTATTTAGATTACTTTGAGTTAAATCAGATAATGGTGACATAGAAAAATCATTAGGTCTCTCACTGGGTATTTCTTTACTAAATAAATCAGTGAGGAAAGTATCAGAGTCATTTTTTGAAGGAGAGTTCTTTATGGGAGAACAATCAGAAGTTTCTACAACCTGACTAGTAGGAGGAATATTATCTACAGAAACAGATCTAGAGTAAGTTTCCCGAAATTCTTCTGCTGAAATTTCGTTTTTTGGAGAACGAGGAGAAGGTTTTGATTGCCATTTACCCCTCAAAGCAAATTTAAAGAGAAAACTTTTCTTCTTAATGGCTGTATTTGGGGTTGATATATCGGGAGGCGAAGAATTTAAATCTGGTGTTTCTACCATACTAGAAAAGCTTCTATCAGCTTCTAGACTTTCACTGTCTGTGCTTATGTTAGGAGTTTCAGCAGAAAAATCTGACGGATTATCTTTGGAAAACTTCTTGTCTCTATCCATAGTTTGAAAAGGTGATTGCATTTTCTTTTTTTGGGTGCCTTTTATTAGATCAGGCTCATTAGAAATTAGGTTGATTTTGCACATTTGTGTGGAGGTTTTATTATTAACAGAATTAGAATCATTTCTAGAATCTTTATCTGGCTTACTTTTTTCAGATGAATTACATTTTGAATCACTTTGTACATTTTCAGAAAGGTGAAAAAAGGAATTCTTCCTACTTCCATTACTACTACTTCGACTCCCAGCTTTTGAATCAGAGGAAGAAGGACCTGCTGGACTAAGTGTGTCAACTGCTGAGCTTGATGAACTCTGTTCTATTTCCTTATCTGAAGCATAAGTTGCTGGTAAATTAGGACTAATGCATTCTTCACTGTCACTGCTTGAAGGTTCAAGTACTTCTAAAACAGAACATGTTTCTCCACTTTGCCTTAAATTGGGATTTTGCTTGAAAAACATGCGTAAATTAACATCCCTGTTACTCATTACGGATTTAGAAGCACCGGATAAACTGCTGATTTTCATTGCATTAACCTGAGACTGGGATTTAAAATCATCAGCTGATTCTTTGCCTTTGGCAGAGGAATTTTTTAGATCAGAACTCCTTAGACAGTTCTGTCTAGAATCTAAAAAAGGTACAGGTTCTTGTTGGGAAAAAAGTGAATTCACAACATCGGGAGCAGAAAAATCAGATAATGGATTCTGTGCATCTTCATCATTATCACTGTTTGAGCTATCTTCAGAAGTTTCTGGTGTGGATGGAATTGGAGGACTGTGACAGTTTGATTTATCCAACACATGACTAAATTGTGATCTAGTTGAAACAGAAATAAAATCAAATAAGAATAGAATGATAAAGCCTTTAATATTTTTCATGAGCTTTGCGAACAATTTTATGGCATATTATCGACAAATAAAGTTAATAATTTAAATTTACCTTAGATGCATGAAGGAATACTAAAATTTCTGTCAAATTGTATAATACATAGCTAAAAAGACAATTATTTTTTGGAAATAAAAAAAACCTAATATATAATGATCATACACAGTCCAGTCACCACCTAACTATGTGACCATGACCTATTTTTAATGTCAACATGAGATAACCAATCACAAAAGGCAAGTGGCAGCACATCGCAATGGATCGTTAATAAAGAGTGTCTGGTGGAATTGGAAACATTGCAATGCTGACATAATGCAGAAACAGTGTGATTTACCTGATGTACAAAAGGGCATAATTGTTAGCTTTCAAGCTATAGGTGGACGCATTTCCAAAATGGCTAATTTTGTAAACAGTTCACTGTTATTATTTAATTTCAATTTAATGTTTTGAGAATCTGACAATTTACATTATTTTGGTTTTTCTAACTGTAACTTCCTCTTTGTGTTTCTCATATGTAGACCTGTTGGTCTTAGTGTAGTTATGAGTTTCAGAAGGTTTTCATTTTTTATTTCAATTTTTGTGGTATTGCAGTATTGTCTTATTCTACTTTCCATTATGAGCCTCGGGGCACTGTCAGTTTTTGATTTTACCACCGACAGCAGAAAGGCTCCAGCATGTTGGCAGGGCGGTGTGTCTTCTGACAAAATGTCGATTTTGCTGACATGCGTATCTTTAGTTTTCATTTTGCTTGTATTTTTATTTTTACTCCTATAGAAAAGTAACAACCTTGAACTTAAATTCTACATAATGGTGAGTGAGGAAAATGCTTAAGACAAGAAGATCTGACTGATTGTCAAACCATTTTTAACAACACTGACTAAAATTTAAATTGTTTGCAAAAAATCAAGCACCTTTCATAAGATTTTGAAGTCAATGGAGGTAACCCCTAAGAATGACCCGATCAACCTCCATCAACGACCATTTTACTGTGAAACAGAGAGTGGTCTCTTCCAAGAGGTTTTGCCGTGTGTGTATAGATATATATTTAACATGTTAAAAAAAGGCAGCTCAGCCACAATTTATAAATCATCTAGATCTTTGCCATGACTTCACCAAATTACAGCAAATGGCCAAATATCATCAAAGAAATTAATGATTTCGTACAAATTAAAAGCAAAGAAAGAATCTAATAAAGCTGTAGGGATTTTAAGTCATGTTAAGATACATAAACATAATCTCCTTTTTAAATAAATGTGAATGCTTCACATATAGTTTACTAAAATTTTAAAAAACATTTAGAGCATAAGTTGCAAAACAATCAAAGAAAACATAAACAAATAGAAAAAATTAACCTTACCTTAATATATCTAAAGGTTTCTTTCTACCATCAGATAATTTTATCTGCTTCCTTGTTTTCTTCCAACTCTTCTCAACCATCAGTAATCTATTTTCTTCATTTGCCATAACTGATATTAATAACTGAGAGTAATCTTCTAGGTATTTTACCCCAGCATTATTCAACCTTCAAAACAATAGTATTTAAAGTTTGGATCATAAAGAAAAAAAAAGAATACAGAAAAAATTTTCATGTTATTTTGCTCTTTGAAAATAAAATACAAGTGAATAAACTAAAGAAATAACATGATCAAGATTAGTTAATAACTCAGCCTGTAATAACATTATCTTCTATCTATTTATTAATTCTATCTATTTATTAGCTAGAAGTGGCTGTACTGAAAAATTGCAAACCTCATTTCAGTTATAAATCAAAATTTATTGTGTTGCGTTTTTATTTTTTACTTGATAAATCAAATTTTGTTTTACATTTTATTGTTCAGTTCTTTTTACCTGTATCGTATGTTAACTTTTATTTATTTATTTATTTTTTAAAGTAGTGTTTTGTACTTTAGCTCCTTTTAGAATATGTCTTTCAAGAATTTAATTTTTTTTTTTTTACAGTTGTGAAGATGAGTCTGATTCTTGCTAGATAGAGGGCAACACTATCAATGTGTTAAATGCTTGGAAAATAACTTTTTCATTCACTGGAATAAATAAATTCTTTTTCTTTTTTTAAAAAAATACCGATTTTATTTTATGTTTAATTAAGTATTTACCAAGTTTTGGTTATCTTCTACTAGTTTAGTAACACGATTATCGAAATCCAAAATAATTCTACAATCTATCTTTATCTTTTTAACAACTTATAAAACTACAAAACAACTTATGCTGATTTTTACAACTTGTCTAACCTTTCAAACATGACGTCAAATATAAGTGTGAATTGAATTTTGCGTTTAGCACACTAATGCAATTCTTACATAAGTAAATCCATCTAAAACTTTTTAAATTTTTCCTATTTTCCTAATTAATACATTGTTTAGGGTGATAAAAAAATTTGTTAATGATGTTCATTATCATTTTAGTATTATATTTCATATTTCCCTGCTTTGACAATTTAAAAATGTCAATTCAGAAATTTAGTAACGTTTTCACATAATTACAGTTAATTCCAGTCATTATAAATTCTGAAATTCTATATATCTGAAATTCTATATATTTCGAAATTTTATAAATTTCTGAAATTTTATAATATTCTAAAATTTTTAGTATAATGAATCATACCAGTCATTGTAAAATTTGTTTATCTAATGTGAACTGACAACCATGATGGTTGTGGTCTATTTCAAGTCTTTAAAAAAAATTTGACTCAAACCTGGGAAGATTAACTGCCTTTCAAAATTCTTTTTTAGTGTAATTTACTTAAAATTTTGAGAGCCATGGTACATTATATACTCCAGAAAATGAATTGTACACTGATACAAACTGCTACCATAAAAAGAAGAAATGAGGCAAGATAATTGGGGCATTTTTCTGGGTCCTAAAACCAGTAATTACTAAAAAAATTAATTAAAAAAATTTCTTTTTACCTCTCATTACTCCCAGGATCAATCTGAGAATTGCCAACATTCTTAAATAACTGTACCAGTTCCTTTTGCCTATGTTGCAAATGCTTTGTAAAAGTAAGGAGCTGAAAGTTAAAGATAGAAATTTTAAAGCTGAAAGAACAATATAGAAGAAAGTAAAAAATAAAGTAAGGTAATAAAAAACAAAGTAAAAATAAACATTTCATTAAGAATAGTGTTTTCAATATAAAAGTAAGCACAAAGAAATATTGGAAACTCATTCAAGTGAATTTCTGTTTGAAAGTCACCGTTAGTTTAATATTTATTTTTATTTTATCAAAGTGTATTAACTTTAATTTGTAATGATCAATAAATTTTGAATGCATCATTTGCATAGAAATTCTTGTTTTGACATTCTTGATTTGACAATGCATAAATTGCCAAATATAGCAACACTAAAGAACAAATAGTACTAAGAAGGAACCAGGAAGTATTAAGAAGAAAAAATAACTCCCTCTTTTAAAAATACCATACATAAAAGTCAGTATAGGTAATGAAATATTGTAATATAATCACCTCTTTGAAGTAGTTCTTTATTTCAGCATTTTCTTTTTGAAGGCTGAAAAAATATTTGAAAATAATTAATACAAATAAACTAAGTAACAGAAAAAAGGAAAAAAATCTAACAAAACTAACTTTTGATAACTACTGCAGCAAAAAAATAGATTTAAATTCGGAAAAATATACCACATTTAGCAAATAAAAAATACAGCACATTATTAAAAGTTATACAATTTAGCTGCAACAAATGTAGAAAATAAAGTACTGCAACATAGGCGAAATTCTCATTTTTTTATTTACTTATTTTTTCATTATTAAAATTTAGTTATTTTTTTCTGAAGTTAATTTAGCAAAATTGAGTGCAATTTTTCTAGTATTTTTAATAAATATGATCAAGCTAAACAGCAAATTTTAGTATATCTAAGCTATGAAGTTTAAAATATAATTTCATACAGCTTAATCAATCATCCAATTTTAGAATAAAATCAAAAGTGAGAATCTTCTTGGAATTTTTTTTTATTTTCATTTTCAACATAAAAAGTTGTTGCAATTGCAATGTTAGGCCGTTTGATACTTTTTGATTGCCAAGCACAATTATCAAAAACCTTTTATTTATTTACTTTTTTTTTTGGCAACGTAAGTCACCAAAACAAGATAGCCATCACCCAAAACAAAAACATTCATCAATGTATATTTTCTTTTGCAAGGGACACAAGGTTTTCCCTGTTTGCAGTAAATAAACATCTGAAGATGTTTCCACAGACCATATTTTGGACTGCTTGCAACTCATCCATAATGACTTAAAAAGATATCCTTTAATGATTCTGGACTTTTTACTAGTCTCAAGAGACATTTCTAGCTGTCACTAAACATGGAGAATATAAAATAACATTCATCAACATAATATATATATATATATATATATCATGNTTTGTTATATATATATATATATACAATAATTAAATGATAAGTGAATTTTGGTAATTTTATTTTAGCACAAATTTTAAATACTTGGTTACTTTTTGCTTGTGCTTGGCTAACCTAAATGTCCTGATAACTTTATAAAATATTGTATTTACATGAGACAAGTAGGGTATCAGTTATTCAACAGCATCCAAAAATTGCCTAATGTTTCAAGTGCAGTAACAAAAAAAAAATGTTTTTTTACCTTTTAATTTTGCTTTAAAAATTTATTTTTTTTATTTGAAATATTTATTTTTATGCTAAATAGACTATTAAGACTAGCAAAAATAAAAACCCATTGGATCAAAACTTAATTGACTTAAACTTTCTATAATAGATATTTTTTTTCTGAATTCTTAACAGATATTTTTGTCTGAAGATAGCTTATAAAATGAACACTGAGTAAAAGAGTAATAACTAGTAGGGTGGCACTCACAACTACAGTAACTTTGAAAATTAATACATTTGAAAACACTGCACAAAATTGGGTTAAATTACGATATGCAATTATCTTGACAAAATGACAGATCTATTTCTAGAATAAAAAATATTATTCTTTAAAAGTGTAAAAACATACAAGTTATGTACTTTTTTATTTCCTTATTTATTAACAAGTGAAAAAATAGGCATGGACAAAATAAGATACAATTATTTATTTTTCTTTTTGTCAGTTACAAGTTTTTGAGTTCTTAGCTCTTCCCTAAAATAAATCCAGAATAATCCTTTAAATGAAAGATCTTTTGGTTAATCTTATAGCACTTGTAATTAAAAAAACAAAACATTTCTTTTATGAACAATGGTTTATCTGCCACTAAAATTACAATGAAGTATTGAATAGACTTACTGCTGAATGTCAATATTTTGACGTATATTTAAGGAGGCTAAGTTAAAAGAAGACTCCATTGCAGTCAGAAAATCGGCACACTCAATTCTACAGTGTTTCACTGCTAAATCTAAAGGTTTCAATCCACATTCATTTTTAGTCTTCAGGCCACCAACTTGCAGTATCAATGACTACAAAGTAAAACATATTGTATTTTAAAAAATTCAAGAATCAAAAAGATAAATAATTAAAAATTATAAATTAAAGATATTTACATTACTTAATGAAATAAAATAAAAGATTTAGAGATTGAATTCAGTAACTGAAAGTCTTAATGTGAAAGTGAGATTAGAAGGTAGAAGAAATTAAATAAAAAACTTTAGTTGGTATAATTAGTAAATTAGGTATGATGTGTAAATGATTGGTTTTTGCTAACAATTGAATTTTAAAAAATCATTTAACATCAAACCTAAGTTACATACACTAGCGTGTAAAAGTCTAAGTCAAACTCAATATTAAAGATTGTTGAATCAAAATGTAGTACAAATAATGTGTAATTCTTTTTTTAAATTTGCTTAATATATTTATCAACAAGAAAGCAAAGTCAGTGCTTTGAAAATCACTTTAAATCAAATGTAATTTTCATATCAGTCAGGTATTAAATAAAATGTTTTTCATGTTTAGCGGTTTTCGTACAAAGTATTGGATGAATTTCATGGTTTGTAACAATATTTAGTTACAAACCAAGTACAATAATAGAGGTTTTTCATATTTATTGCATAGTACTTTAAATATAAAATCATGAATGATAAATTTTAATTTTATATGTATACTATTAACTTAATATTGACTTTTTATTTATTTATTTATTTTAATAATTTATTCTTATATTACTTGAAATATGAAAAAAAGAAAGAAATTTTCAACCGGGGGGTAAGATTTAAATTTTATAGTGGTCTGAATCACATATTAGCGATCGAACCACCATTTATTCTTATTAGTTGGGTGTCACTTTGAGAACGCATTATAGCGATTGTATTGACAAAGTGCATAGAAAAGTGCTCAAATGTTACAGTGAGAATAATAATTTGATTACTAAGGACAAAAACTCTCTCATCTAAAATTTAAAATCATTTGTGAAGCCACAAACAACTTGTCATGTTAAATGTAAGTATCATACTCTTGAATGAAAATGGATTGACAGCAACTTAACACTGTTTTGCAATGGTTGAATCTTAATACAAATTCTGGACAGTTAAAGTGCAAGACATAATTTGAAAGATAAAAATTGACAAAATTTCTACATTGAAATTCAGTTTTAAAATAATGTAACAAATATGTTACTTTTACAATAACAAATTAATAAAACTCTATATAGTTCCTTATGTTGGTCCAATGTAAACACAATAAAAATGTATTTAAAACCATGAATTTACTAAAAAAAAATAATAAATTCCCAACGTTTAAAATATTTATCAAGTGTTAATCCAAATTATGCAAAAGAAAATAAGGTTTTGGGAAATAAAATACTGAAAAAGAAAATTACTAAAAATGTGTTTTCAAAAACTAAAATGATAATGAAAAATGATTTCATGATAAATTTACACATAAAACTAGTTAATTTAGAAATTACTACTTAAGAAGTCATTCCAATCAAAATTTACAATTAGTGTTATTATTAAATAACAAATACTATATTTTAATTCATGAAGTAAAGACAAGTATTTTAAAATCATGAATTATTAGGTTTCTGGTAAGGGCTGAAATTATAAGAAACAACAACATAAATTTTTTTATTAAATGAAGTATTAAAAATTCTTATCTTTTTTACTTCAAAACTTAACCATAAACCATACCACCAATTTAACACTACTACAAATTCTCAAAGCACAGTTTTTACCTTAGCACAATTTATGTGTCCATATTTTGAAGCTAAATGTAAAGCTGTATTTCCTTCCGAGTCAACAATGCTAGCATCAAGATCTTGTGAAGTCATATAATTGAGAAGCCACTCAACAATAGCATACTAAAAAAAAAATTTGCTCCATTAAGTATAAAGTATTGCAGTAAATCCAAACTTATTAATGTAATAAAACTATAATTTAATTCTAAACATCCCTGCTCCATTAAGTATTAAGTATTGCAGTAAATCAAAACTAATTAATATAACAAAACTATAATTTAATTCTAAAAATGCAGGTATGAAATATTTTCAAAAGATACATTCAATGATACCAAACTTGACAACGCCAAACCTCACCACACCCCTTTGAGAGAGGCTGACAACTTCAAAATCTTAAATAGAAGTCCATTTTTTTATCACAGCTTTACATTTTCCAGAAAAAAGTATCCTAATTTGAAAAAAAAGTTTAAGTATTTTTAGTTCAAAGGTGACTCTGTGTAATTACAAAATGAATATAAGTATGAAAATTATTTAAAATAGAACCTAGAAAAAATACATGTCAGCTTGGAAAAAAATAAAAAGGAGACTTGTTTAATATCTTAATGACACGAAACTCAACCCTCTCCCCAAACAAGGCACCAACTCCAGGAGTTATCCCAGCTCCATGGGCCAAGTTTTGTCACTGAATGCATATTTCATAATGAATAATTCATACCAGTATTTTCAGATTTTCAATCTGATTTGTTTATACAGTAGAGAGCCGATTATCCGAACTGCTCAGGACCGAACATGGTTCAGATAATGAGAAGTTCGGATAATAGGAAAGCTGTTTAAAATCTAGTGTACATGATTATTATTTATGCACTAACTTCCCTTTGCACCTTTTGAAGGCTTAGGACTGGTAGTACTATCTAAAATAGCTTTGGAGTGCTTAAAAGTTTTTTTTTCTTCAATTTTTAAATATTTTTAATTAACTTTTTTTCATTTTGAATTATTTTTATCATATTTCAGTTTTTTATAATTTTTTTTGTCAATTACTGATTTTACCACATGTTTCGTTATTTTCCATTGCAAAAGAAATCCAGCAAAGATTTCGTTTCAAAGAAGAAGCGTTTTTTCAGCAGCCATATATCCTTATTCTTTTTAAATAAATCAACTGAACTGGATCAACATCATTTTGAAGTTCTAGCCAATTCATTGCAATATCTAATGAATTGCATGCTTCTATATGAGAAGCTCCACTATCTTGAACTTGATCACTTACTTCTTCCTCTTCGTCTGTGGAGTTCCAATTTTCATTCAAAATTTCAGCAACAATTTCATCATTTTCATCCGAAAGATCTACTGGTTCAGAAACTTCAGTTTTTCTGTTACGAATTTTGATCCAAGATTTATTATTCCAAGCACTGTAATCACTAATCATTAAACATAAGTGACAACTACCCATTCCCCAATTATAAAACTTCAGCACTTATCTATTCATAAACTCCTTCTGCATTCCAACCATTGTAGACTATCAAAATGAAGCTCGCATTCTCGGAAGATAATTTTCAGTTGTATCACCATACATGTATGTATGGCTGCTATAAAAAAAACTGCTAAAAAGGTTGTAAATTAAATATGGTCTTCGGATGTAGGGGATATTATTTATTCTTCTTAATTTAGAAAAATTATCAAGAGGTTAAAAAGTATTCTAAACTTTAAAAAAAAAAAAAAAAAAAAAAAAAAAGAATTTAGACATTGTTTGGATAATTGGACATTCGGATAATAAGGGTTCAGATAATCGGCGCTTTACTGTACTTCAAGATATTTTTCTGTTTTCGTGTATTTTGGAAAACTTACACATCCATTGACTTTTAATGATACCTAAGATAATTTCCAATAAATATTTGTTATTTATTTATATTTCATTCAATAATATTTAAAAAATGTCTAAAAAAATAAACTTCAATATATTTTTAAATAATGTAATGATTTTGAACAACAAAAGGAGAATTTGAAAGAAATTGCAGCAATTGAGTTGAATTAAAATTTAGAAAATATGACTATGTACAGTAGGAAACCGATTATCCGGAACGATCGGGACCATCGCTATTCCGGATAACTGATTTTTCCGGTTTTCTGAATCGCTACAAAAAGTCGTTTTTTTTATCGTTAAACCCAACTTAAAAAAAAAAATATTTGGAAATAATCTTGAAAAAACGAAGTAATACACTAATAATTATTTACAAAATGATGCTAGGGTAAACATCTTTCAAAAAAGAAAGAAAAATCCTAAAATCTTACGAGGAAAAAAAAAAATTTTTTTTAAAAAATAGCGGGAAAATTTATCGAATTTCGTTCCGGTTTTTTGGTTTTCCGGTTTTCTGATTTCCGGATAACGGGTTCTGTACTGTACTAAAACTTTCCTTTTTACCAGCTTAAAACTAAAAAGAATTTTTATTTCTCATAAACTATTTAATTCTGAGTCAGAACCATATAAAAGGAAATAAATTTCATGAAATTCTGGTTTATTAAAATAATTTAGCACTTTTCAAATAATTAAAAGCAACGCAAGTCATTAAAAACTTACTAACATTTATATATAATTATAAATAATAGAATTCATTTTATATATGCTTTACTTACCTGACCATATCTAGCAGCAATATGCAAAAGTGATCTGGAATTTGCTTGTGGCAACAACTGAGACTTGCTTGCAGTGTTGTGGATCAGCCATTGAACAGCCAATAGACTACCATGCTAAAAAATTAAAAATAAAAATAAATTATTATATTATATATATACCTAAAACCAGGGTTTGGTTTTTGACGTCAAAAAGTGGTTTTTGACATCAAAAAGTGGTTTTTGACATGACAAGAGTATAATACTGGTTTAAACCGTCAAAAACCCGTCAAAAATGTCAAAAACTGAAGTTTGCCAAGAAAATATATAAACTTCAAAACTACCAACAGTTGCCATGCATTATATTGAAATTTAATTATACTATAGGTAATCAGCAGGTTTTAAAATATTTTTTAATTAAAATTAAGGTAAAATAACAGATTTAAAATCTCAGAAATTTATATTCAAATGCATGTGCAGAAAAATTTTGCACAAAAATTGTTTAAATATTTATATTTTGAAAAAAAAAAATTTTTTTTTTTTTGATACTTAAGAAAATTAAAAGTTTATTACTATGCATTTTTGACATATAAGGAACATATAACTAATATTTATAAGGAACTTACAAGTTATGTTGTATAAATACAAACTTGATATAAGATACAAGTGTATAAAAATTTTTTTTTAATGTTATACCGAATATCTTTATTATCCAGTATGTTAATTTGAATTTAAAAGTAGTTATATTTGTGAATAATGATAAATATAATTCATATTGTTTATTATATTTATTTATAATTATTACACTTATCATTTTAAAACAATTTTTATCTCTTAATTTTTTTTTCTCCACTTGTATTAAGAATACAAATAATGCATATCTTGAAAGCAAGAAGTAATTATTCAACAGCTGAATATTTAGATATTCAACAAAACTATATAGTATTCAGCAAAATGAAATTCACAAGTATTTGGATAAACTAAATTTTCAGCATAGTAAATGAATAGGCTGAATATACTGTAAATCGACACTAACTACTCTGTGTATTTAACAGAAAGCACTTAAATTTGTATTGTCTTATGTTAAAAAGATTATTAAGAAGATTTAAAAGAATATTAAAAAGATTTTTCTTTAAAAGATGTCTAATGTACAAAACTGCTAATGTTTATCTTTAAAAATGTCTAATTTTTAGTATAATCTATACTATACACTAAATTTGGTTATAAATAAATTTCTTAATAATATCACTGCAGATTTTCAATAACACATGAAAATGAATACATAATATTACAAAAGATGTGAGCTTTCAAAAGTACAAGATTTTGGTTACTATTCAAAATATAAGTGTTTCTTCAAAATTTTAAATTTATTTTTTCTAGAACATATTTAGAAACACTATCCTTTAAAAAATATATAAATTTTATGTATTAATTAAATTTCACATATGAATATAGGTTTTTGACATTTTCGACATTTTTGACAGTGAGGTTTTTGACGTGACGGTTTAAACCATGGTTTAAACTGTCAAAAACTGTCACATGTCAAAAACCTGCCAACCCTGCCTAAAACACTCAAATAAACAATCATATAAACACAAGGTATAAAACATTTTAAGGTTTAATATGCACTAATACATATAAAAGATTGCATTTTTAGTTTGAATGATTTTATTTTATTTTATAACCATGTTGAACAGCCCACCGAATTTTCAGTTTACGACTACCAATATTCAAAATTCAAGGATAAGTATCCTCGTAATTTTGAACCCAAACCATAAGACAAGGAAACTCCTGTTTCAAGTATTGGGAGAAATTTGTCTTCATGGAGGACTTTTTGATGAATCTTCATGGAGAAATTTGTCTTCATGGAGGACTTTTTGATGAATCTAACCCGCATTTGCATTACATGAAAAGGAAAACCACGAAAACCTTTCACGGTTAGCCTGGCGGTAAGGGGACTCTAACCCATGATCCGTCTACCACAGAAGACATTTTACGTCAACACTGTGGTTGGGGCGAGCCCGGTGTGGAATTCGAATAACTCAGCTATTGATGGGATTCAAACTTGGTTCACCTTATTGGAAAGCAAGCGATCTATCCCCCCAGCCACCACAGCTCTAGTTTGAATGATTTTATTTTAATTCATAACAGCCGACCCAATTTGGGTTTACGACTACTTATGTTCACTTCCGTAGCCTTGTAATTTGAATCCAATCCAGATGACAAGGGAACTCCAGGATCAAGTGCCACCAATTTTACTTCTTTTAATAATTTTTGGCCATCCCACATTTAAAATTATGTTCCTCCACATTTAAAACATATTCCTGTGCAAAATATTTAGTCTGGTTAGATTAATTCAAAAAAATATTACAAAGCACTAAAAATGGAAAATGTCTTCTAAACATCGACCCTTGTTTAGCAACCACTATTTTTTAAACAACGTAAAACTCAAGTGTATCTTATTACTTTACTTAAAATGCAAAATATATAGTCTCCGTTGATAATGTGCAGCTTGACTAAAATGTTTAATCAAAATGTGCTGTGCTTTTAAAGTTTAATCATCAAGAGATTTTATGACTAAAAGATATATAGAGACCTTGCATATATGAAGCTGCATTTGTATATTAAAAAGTGTCCAAAGGAAACTCTATTCTTAGAAATACAATAGCCTAAATTTCATTTCTTTTTCAAGCATACAAGAAATTTGAAAAATAATCAATTATAACACAAATAAAACCTACTTTAACTGCTAGAGCAACTGGAGAAAATCCGTTTTTGTTTTCATCTTTCAGAGCTTCAGCATGATGTTGATTATGAGTACATAGCCAGTTTAAACATTCAAAATTATTGTGTACAGCACAAATATGCCATAAATTATTTCCATGGTCATCTGATAAATTTCGAACCAATGCAGGATCAATGCCTTTCAAATTATTTTTCTAAAAAATCAATAAATTATTAAAGGAATGGAAATGGAAAACAAACAATTTAAAATATGTAATACATAAACAAGCAAACTATTTCAGATAAAAATAAGTTAAACAATTTCACTAAAATAATTTATTAAGACATTATAATATGACATGAAAATACTTGACTTAAAAGTTGTAGTGTATTTAATGAATTTCGTACAGATATTTGTATGGCTACTATAACTATAATGATAAGTTTTAAAAATTTAACAATGTGCAACTGGAAATGATTATAAAATTGCAACATTAAAAATAAATAAATAAAAACTTTTCAATACTATTGATACAATAAATAAATACTTCAGTTTCTTCTATTTATTTGTGCCAATATTTATATTCTTAGAATTGTACTTTCTCAATTTGATTATTGTGAAAATTCTAGATTTTTAAATTCAGAACTAGGTTTCTATTACTCTTTATAAGTTTTATCAAAACATAAAATTAAAGAAGTTTGAAATTATCTTATAAGTTTTAAAATATCAAAAATATAGTTGCTAAATTTGTTAACACATGTAATGCTACACGAAGTAGAGAAAAAAGTTGTTCTAATTTTCAACTCCCTCTTTCTCGTGCATAACAACCAACACTAAAACAAAATCCAAAACTTTACTAATTTCTTGAGTTTTTTTATTTAATGTACTTCATAATTTACTGATACAGCAATAAAAATTCGTTATCAAGTATCAATTTTGAGGACAAAAAAAAAAAGCATGAAGGTAGTAAAATTCCAACCAATTCCTGATTTTAAAAAAATATTTTTCAGTAACCTATTTGATTATTTCAAATTTATCAGGAATCTGAAAGTACCTACAATGGGTATCAAATAAAAAATTTATCATTATATGGCATAAAAAAGCTACTTTAAGATAAATTCAGAATTTTTTTTTTTTTCTTTTGTATAAGTTTTTTAAAGCAATTTTTGTTTTTGTTTTTTGATAAATTTAGTCTTTTAAAATAGAAATGCTTATTGATTTGCAGTTAAGGTAATGTACTATGAAGCACAATTCTTTTGCGATTTAAAAAGTTTTTTTAAAACAAATAAATAGAAAGAAGATAAGTGTGGGACTAATTTTGTGATTTGTTTATTTTGGACTCATTTCTTTGTGGTAATACACTCTATTCCATTTTAAATATATTTGAACTATAAAACAAATTTTTAAGCAGTAATATAGTTTCAAATATAGTATGATTTATTTTTAAAAATATTTCCATTATAATCATATTTATAAAATGTAAGTAATTGTAATGTTAACTTAAGTTCTTGAAATATATTTCAATAAAGTAAATTAAAAAAATTTGATTTAAAAAAAATTGGATTAAAAAAATCTAATTTAAAACAAATAAATCAGATGAATTTTTTTTTTTAATTTTTTAATCCAAATATGAATTCTGATCTATGGCATGCATAATTCGGAGTATACTGTGAAGTCTTTTTTAACACAAGGCATAAAAATTGTTTGATGTACAATTATTTTCAAGTCTCTAGTTTTTCATAGTTATTATTTTAACTACACTTACTGAATTGTTACCTTGAAAACTGTGTTCAGCACTTTTCGATTTTACTCTACTTACTTAACTATGTAATTGTAATTAAACTATTCATTTAATTACAATTTTATCAATCAGAAAATAAGAGAGGAATTAAAAGAGACTGCAAGTGCTATTTTTTTCTGTAAATAGTTAGTTTATACATCGTAAGCAAAATAAAGTTGTAAGTGCTATGATAATTGGTCAGTTTATAATAGTTATCACTAATTGCAATTTCTTTACCAGAATTGGTCTTACAAGTTTTGAATTGATTTCTTCATAAGATACTTCCTACTCACAATTCTTAATTTCAACTCTTTAATTTATCTGACTTACCATTTTATCAATGTCACTTTTTCTTGCAGCAGAAAAAACTTCTTGAATCCATTCTGGGGTAGATGATTTTGTTTTGCTATTGTATAATGACATTGGTTTGGCATGACGTTTAAAAAAGGGATCAGCAACAGTTAATAAACTTTTTGATTTTGAAAGAGGATCAATATCAGTACTTTTGTGCCGCACATGAGTCCATTGCTGTGGAGTATCTTTAACTTCACTATCTGAAAAACAAAGGCGGAAAGCATCTTCAGCCTCAAATTTTTCAGGAACATTCCTTCGGATTTGATTCTCTTCATGAGGAACATTATTTACAACAGCCTTCCTTAAATACTTTAAAGTTCTTTTTAAAGAATTACAAGAGAAATTATTATCATCAAGGTTTTGAGTGAGTAAACTATTAAAGGAGTCACTTTGATATCTAGCTTGATTTACTAGAGGCTTCCTAACAGTGCTAACATTCTTCGCTGATGAAAATGCAGAGGGCTTTACAATAGGAGCATATGAAGATCTAACACCATAGTTTTGTTTGGCTGCAACTGGACGAGCGTGTCTAGCTTTAGGTTTGTGAAGATAATGATCTAAAACAGCTGATTCACTAACAGCAGATGAAAATCCTCCTTCATCTTCTCTATCAGTAGCTCCAGAAGCTAGTTCACTAAGTGTGTCGATTATTGAAACAGTTTTTACTTTGCCAGTGCTACGTACCGGACGTCTTTTAGAAAGATTAATGGGAATATCATAATAATTTAAAAGACACAGTTCATTGTCATCTAATATAAATTCTTCCGGAAGTTTGCTACTTTGTGGACAATTTTTTGGAACACTTTCTGGAGCAGATGATTTCTTTTTATCATAGGGTAAAGTTCCACAGTTAAATGGCTTAGATATGCCAATGTTCCTTTGATGACGATCCTAAAAAACAAAATGAGTATTTAGACAATAAAAGGAGTTATTCATATAGAGTAATAATTTATTAAAAATGCCAGGAAGATCATAAAGTTAATGTTTCAAGAAATGTTAATAATATTCTATGAAATTTTAATTAGTTAAAAGAAAAACAACAAGTAATTAGAAATTAAGAGCAAGGTTTCCACAAAAATATTTACTTACATAACTAATTTATTTATTCATTACTTTAATGATTCTGAGCCCAACTCAAAATTCCTGAAAATTACTTGAATTAAATCATTATAATGATCAATGATTTAAATCATTGATATTTTCATATGAATTTCTAAATAAATTATATGCAGCATAATTTAAATTAATAATTATGTATAAGTTTACTGTTATTTCGAATCGCATTACTTACTCTAGTTCTATTATTTTTAAATAAAATGTACCAGAATTTTTATACATAAATGAAATCGATGATTTCTTGAAACTTCTGGACCTTGGATTTTAGGATAGCGGAAAATCCGGAAATCCAGATTTTTTCCAGAGCACAATCATCCCTGCGTATTATTCAATTGGTATACAAAAAAAAGTCATAATCAGCATTAATATAAAAATTGATACTTCTAATAAGCTAACTTTATGCTAAAGTTTTATATAAGTCATATGCATGTAATATGCACTACTTACAGGAAAATTATTTTGAGGCCATAAGCATTGACATCTAACTAGACCATTTTTCAAACAACAATCAGAAGGGGGGAAATTTCCACAACTCAGATTGCTGCGATTCTTTTTCCAATTATCATATTTGTGTACTCCTCTTTCACCTTCAAAATAAAAATAACAAAGAAAAGAACTTAGAAACGTTTTTATGACATCAAAATAACTTATAGAAATACAAGTTTTGAATATTTTCACTAATTAACCACCTAAAGCAATTAACATTCATATAAGGGCAGTAAAAGAGGCTTCCGCCATTTCAGAGTCTACTGATTTAACAAAGAGGTTATAATTACAGCAGTACGAATAATTTACCTGGTTAAGAAGCTGTTTAAGCAGTTAAAGGCTGTTAAGGCTTTTTTTTCTTACTTCTTAAATCCAATTTCTTAATCTAAATCAAACCATTAATCCAATTTCTTAATCTTCGTAAATCCAAACCATTAGTATTTATATATTTTGAGGCAATGTGAATAAGTGAATCTCAATTCAGGGTACAACAGGGATCCCCAAAATTTTTCCTAGTTTCGTCACCCTTTAGATATACCATTGTAACATAAACTAATTTTAAATTATCAAATTTTATACTTGATACTTATAAAGCGAGCTTAAATTTCACCCTTTGAAAAATCCCTGAGGCAGAATTACGGCGACATTGTCGCAGAACATTAGAGTTTTTGCAGAAAGATTTTTTGTTAGGGAAGGGAAAATTTTTGGTTTTCCCCAAAATTTTTCCTCAATTCTGCATAATTTCTTGAAAAAAGTTTTTTTTCTGCAAAATTTTTTTTAAAGATGTCTTGCTTGAGCATCAGAGAGGAAAGAAATAATCATGATTTTTCTATGCTTATTTGAGATTTTTTAAAAAAAAAATCTAATGACTGGCTTCTGCTAGAAATTCAAAATAATAATCGAAAATAAAAAATTCAGAAATCGCCAGGGTTTAAAAGATCGTTCTCTCTAGAAATGATGTTCTTTCTTTCATTTTTTTCCCTTTAAAGAACTTCATATTTTACATACACTTATTTGAGAATCTCTTTTATAAAGAGTCCTATTCACGTGATTCAAGATCTTTATTTTGGCAGTTGCTACCAAATTATGATTTTAAGATTTTTAATTTGTGTACTGATTCACAAAATTCTAATTAGAGCATTTTTCCGCCTACAAAATGTGAGAAAATCGCATATAATACAAGAATTATCAAAATATTACTTTTACAATAAAAAAAATTTATGCATTTTTATTCTATGCTTTCTTCTGTAAATACAACGTTTCTGTAACTTTAAATTAGTAATTGCTATAATTTAAAGTATCTTAAATCAAAATATTAGTACTAGGGAAGTTTGTCGCAAAAAGGCCGAAAAAATTATGCCACAGAATGAAAAATTTATACTTTCAAAGTAAATAATAAAAAAAAATTGTATTTGGCAAGCCAAGCGAAAAGTCGCCAAACAAAAAATGTAGACTTCTGACAACTTTTTTATTTTATTATTGTATTCATTTTCTTTAAACACTAAGCAAAATTAACATTCACAAAAAATTATTTAAAATTAAAAAAAAAAAGAATTAGAAAATTGTTGAATTTCCTTGAGCCTGGCAAGCTGAAAAGTACCAAAAATTTATTTTCACTTTGGACTGGTGTGAAGAAACTGATGATTTTCAATTCTTTATCAATGAGAAAATGTATTTCTGAAAAATATTGCACATGCTTTTTATGCACTATAGAATTGCTTAGTTCACCACTACAACTGTCAAGTTAAACAGTTGAATGAAATTGAACCAGTCAGGTGAAAAAGCATGACTGAACTAAAACTCTAACATATGAATTAAAAAAAGGGTTGGCCCCTTTTTGTAATTTAATATGAATACCTTGCTTCAAGGGAGATTATTTCATAATGAGACACTACATTAATTTTCATATGAAAATACATGCAATGCTAATTTGTTCATTTAAAAATAAGGCTTAGCTAAGGGTAGAATAAAATAATTATCATTGAACACTGAATAGTATTATGTTACTTGTAGTAAGTGAAGCAGTTTAAAAAAATGAGCAAATAACATTATGAAGTTTAAGCAGAATTTTAATTCATTGCTAACAAGCACATATCACTAAAATAAGAAATTTTTACACAAGATTCTAGTTACGATTTATTTCTTATAAAAAAAATAATACCAGTAAGTTGCAACAGATTTTGTAATGAAAATTAAAATCATGATTGTAGTAATTGTTTCATCAGTCACATTTTAAGTGAAAATTTTCATAACATCAATAATTTTAATAGAAAATTTCTTTCATTTTTTACCTTCATTAACTTTTAAGTCAGCATAATGTATATAGAATCGAATAAAATTTATTTATGAAAAAATATTGCTCAGAAAAAAATCTAACACAAAACAAAAGAGAAATAATAATAAAAATGAAAGAATTAATAAATTACATAAAAAATATTTTTGATTCCCATTTTGCTTTTTAAAATGAAGGGAAAATAAAATAAATTTTTAAAAATTTAATGAATTAGTGGGTAAGCCGAAAAACTAAATTAAGATTAAAGCATTCTAAATTTTTATAATTTAAAATTCTTCGCCAGAAAATGAACTCACATGTTTAAAAGATGTTTTAAAAATTAAAATGTAAAATTAAAATAAAACAGACATCGGAAAAGAGAAGTTTCAAGTCTCCAAAATGAAAAATCAATCAAAGCTTTTAATTACAACTAATTAAACACCTGCACCAACCAAATATGCTAATTCTGCTTCCCCCGTCCGTTTACGACATTGGCCGCCAGAAAATTCTGAGCAACTGTACCGTTTTTAAATCCTAAAATGAATGCCAACCAAAAGAGCTATTAACTTTTTTTTAAAAGAAATATTCATTAATTTTTATCTTTTTGTTAGCAAACCAACCGTGAAACCAATCAAGGTTGGTTTGCTGATCTACCAAAAATAAACCCCCAAGCTACATTATCGACGGTTAACGTATTATACGCACCGCAGACGTGTAAGCGTAGTTAGTATTAAACCAACACCTCCTAGATGAAAGGCCTCAGCACTGATCAATTTAGTAGTCCAATATAAGGAACATAAACTGAGCAGTGGATGTAAAATAAGAAAGATGTTGATACGTTTGGCCAACTAAGGCATCAAATTTCTTATTTATGGTAACCCGTGCTGAGGCCTTTTCTTTTCTCGGAAGAAGATTAAACACGTAAGCGAAATTATTCAAAACTCAACAATTCTACTGGAGAACTTTTTTAAGCTATTGCATGAACTGACTGATTTAAAAATCATGTTTTTAATTACACATGATCTAGTGTCCTTAGCTAGATCAAATCCAGAAGACCTTTCGTCCACAGAAAGTCAACCTATTCGCGATATGATTGGAAAATTGTAAAAACTTGTGTGACAATTGAAATGATAAGACTTAAGTTAAAATTGTGTCGATACAAAAGCTGACATTAATGTTCGACGGCAGGATTTATAGTTCTCGTCATCCTCTCGCAAAATGATGGCGAAAAACAGATATCTTAATAATAAGGACTTGCTTAAGAGATGGCTGGAATCGATAAATAATATCTTGATATTTTAACGAAAATTTTAAATCAGTAATTGATAGTTAACTAAATAAAATGTAAAAATCGTTTAGTTTTCAAATCTCATGCACAACCACTGTTAGAAAATAATTGTATATGGAGTAATTATATCAAAGCAGGCTGGCCAAAGAGACCACTCAAAGTTATGGTTGAGCTTCTACCAACAAATCAATTCTTTTCAATCAAAATTCAGATTGGCTATTGAAATCATACTAATTATCATATTTTGTTTATTATTTATTTTAATATCACAGGACAAGGCACGACATTTCAATTCTTAAGTAACTAGCCTGACAAAACTTTCTGTTCGCCACTATTTGTAAGAACAATATGAATAATTTTCAAAATGTTAACAGATGTAGTAAGAAGAACTTTTTGGTGACCAAGACCATAACAATTGAACCATAACCTAAAACCATTGACTGAAACATATTTTCTTAAGTAATAATAATAATAACTTAAAATAGGGTTGTAATAAGTTTCAATGATTTTACTATTATCCACATATCATTAAAATTTATTAAAATAAGAAAAATATCACAATTAAAATATCAGAAATGTTCCCCATGTTTCTATACCGCTGTCTTTGTTTTTCGGCAATTAATACCACCTGTCAATTGAAATCCTTCGTGACAAATTTTTTAATTCTGTTACACTAGAATCAATTTCTGTCACTCTAAGTCTGGCAGTCTAATTCCTACTTACTTGCCAGCCTTAAATATTAGGTTGCCGAGTAGAAATTTCTAGACCCTGTCATAGACCGATAAAATAAGTAAGGACAATTAAAGTTAACAAATTAGTATTGTAAATGTTTTCTTTCTACACACTTCATTTTAAACTGGTTGCGTTAGTTTAAAATGAAAAATATAAAGCGGCTACTTTACCAATATGGTCATTCCGAAATAGCCAATCCGAACAGTCGTCCGAAATAGCTGGTCACTTTCACCTAACACGTATACAGATAAACAAATAAATCACATCTTTTAAAAGTTATTTTTAATCATCACAAGCTATAAATTAAGAAAAGTTTTCAAGTTAATCAGTATATTTTAAGTAATCCTAAAGATTGAATATTTGCGGATTGAATTTAACACTCTGCCTTTAATTGCTGTTCAATTATGTAATAAATCTGCATATCAGGGTAACCATGACGATCTTTTAAAAAATGCATTACAACCCATAATCTTAATCACCCAGTATATTTAAAGCCAATTTAAAGACAAATTAAACAGAAATAACACGAATTATTACTTAACTATAATCAATAATTTCACTACATGATCAGCACAATACATTCAGAGAAGTAGGTTTTCCTCCATTCTTACAGAACAAACATTTATCTTAATGAAAATCAAAACGTTACATTTTTTGCAAAACAATGAAATAAGATTCAAAAATTGTTTAAGCTTGTGTAGTATTTGAAAAATTAATTTCTGACTACCAATTTTAATACGGTTACTAAAATTTGGACAGTTTACCGATTGAAACACTTATTTAAATGACTTAATTTAACCAACAAATAACCAGAACTATGATTTTTAAAAGCTTTTCATAATTTCGTAGTCGGAATTGAAATCCTAAGAAATTCTAAAAATTTCGTAGTAAGTGAAACTCCTTTGAATGTTTTCATTAACTTTATTTCCCACATAGAATTCTTTCATCACCGAAATTGAAATATAAGTAATGACATGAGTTTTAAGAGAAATTTTCAAAAATAATTTCACAAAGGCGACAATTATATTGCTATATGTTGTCTGAAAAATATACAATTCTAAGCAAACCTAGACTTCTTTTCCCCTTGTAATCAATATTTTTCGATATGAAGTTAATAGATTAAAAGAAAACCATAAGCTTCATGCCCTCAGAAAAAATGGCACAAAAACGTGCATAGAACTTACTTGACTGATAAAACATATTTATCAGAGATGAACATTTTCAACGGCTCTTAGAAAGAATTATGTTCTATTCCACCGAAAGAGTAAGATTTTATAACATACAATTGAAAGGTGGCAACACTCGAGAAGTAGTAAATGCAACACTCAAAACACACCATTAAGAATACACGAAGTCTCCGATCACTTCTAGGAATATGTATAGCTGAACTTTCACCCGCAGAATGTACGATATGGTCTGGGTCTCAAACAAAGGAATGCGAAGGGCACGTGGGCAGCAATTAGAATACGTTCGGCCTGTTCAACATTATTATTTAGGTATTTTAGAGGCAAGGAGAACTAGTGAATCTGCTTTCAGCCTTGTTACGTCTAAATTTATCTATAAAATAGGAAACTTTTATCAAATGCCATATGTTATTAAGAATCATTCATGTTTCATAAATTGCGAAACATAAAAGACATGCACGATGTCGGCAAGTTAAAAGAGATTGCTGATAAATGATGTTCATAGGCTCTTAACAACAATAGCAAACATATAAAAATTTGCGAAAAAGGTTATTTAAATGTTATAAAAAAAATTTAGCAATTTAAAGACAATATTACCTAACGCCATACATTTAATACTTAAATGAATTTAAATGCAAAGAACGTGCAATAAGGAAGGAAAGTCACTCTTTAGACAAAATCAAATTCCATGATATTTCTAGAATAACATTTCTAATTATATTACTGATGTTTGCAATCTGTATAAGTTAGAGTGATCTTAATTGTAGTTTTAAGAAAAATAAGCACATATTAATTACAAATTGACCTAAATGAAGAAAAATATTCAATTAAATATATTGCTGGTAAAACACAAAAATTTCATAATATTAAAAAAGAAACAAAATTACAAATTCAAATTTCCTTTTAATAAATTCGGTATTAATTTTATTGAAAATTCGAAAGATATGAATTGATTATAAAAAATAATTATCTTAATGTTCTGAAAATTCTAATGAACATTGAAACACACTAGGAGTTAAATTGTTTTTAATTATAATTGCACACACTCCCAAAACTTTTTAGAATAAACTGAATTTTCCTGAGAACAAAGAGAGTTCCTTTTTACAAACAGAGTGGCCACCCTGAACGCACACTTTCAAAAAAATCAGTTCAATGGTGAGCCACAATAACGTTGCACATGGGCAATTCATATGGCATTTGATATAAAGTTAAAAATGGTTTAATTGACACTATAACATGATTCAACTTGGCACCATATTATGGTAATACCATTGAAAATTTGAACGATGCCATGATTTAACCATGGAGTGCAAAAACATGTGCTGCTGTTTTTTAATTTAAAATTTTAAAAAAAAAGCACTCAATTTGAGCATTAGACACGAACTTTAATAAATTATTTAAAGGAAAAAATAAATTGCAAAATCATAAAGCCTGCATGAAAAAAAGTGCGCGCTATCCTTCTCTTAATAACTTTCAATCTAATGTTCCGATTACAAAAATCTATCTCAGTATCACCTAATACATAAACCATACCAGATATACGATTTTGTGATCAAAACTAGTCGCACTACGATGAAAACTAGTAACAAAATCACTTTGTTTTTAAGTAAACCATTCTATCCCTCCAACAAATGTAGGCATGAACAATATAAGAAAGGTAGCAAAATCATAGTCAGGAATTTTTGCTGAGTTGTAACGTGTTTAATTATTTTTTTAACGTAAACATATATTTGCATTTTCTTAAACTGCGTGAGAGAATACATAAATTAATTAAAGCCTCTTCAGAATATTACAGGTATCTGAAATTTATCCAGCAAAGCGATTTATCGACGTCCGAAAGGGAACGATCATTGGCTTTGGAACCAAGGGCACTATTTCCATAAAGGCTAATTTTGGAAATCGTTTGAGAAACGCCGGGGCAAAAGTATACCGAGAATGACATTATTAAAGTGGCATTATTCAAAATCAAGTGTGATGCACCACGAGTCCTAGAAGACCGAGGTGAACGACGACAGCGGAGATGCATTCGAGCAAATAGACGTGCAACCGTTGAGCTACCAACTGTGTCTCCTTAATGATGGTTCAGCAAACGTTGCTGGTAGGCATCCGCAGCAGACACTTGGTTAATGCACAGATGCTGACTGTTGATCATCGGTGACAATTGTTGGAATTTGACTTCCAAAACTATATGCTTCATTGGACAAATGGACGTTGGCCTATACGAAGTGAAATGTCTTAATTGCCGGGAGGATCTAAGCTGGAATAGGTAGCATTATGGTCTGGGGAATGTTTTCATGACATTTTCTGAGTGCACTCATCATTGTGAAATGCACGATGGATCGACACATGCACGTATCTGTCCTTACGAACCATGTCTACCCCTACACGCGAATTGTTTTTCTTCAGGATGATGCAGGACAATGTGACGTGTAAAACTACTCGCAGTGTAACTACTTGCAGTGTACGTGCGTGGTTCGAAGAGCACCAAAAATCATTTATCGTACTTACCTGGCCACCAGATTCCTCGAATTTAAATCCAATCGAGAATCTGTGGGACTACTTAGATCGGGGTATTTGCGCAAGTTAGCTTTATCATGGCACTTTTTTGTTTTTCGATCGTATTCTCCGTATGATAAAATAATTTTGTTTAATAAAACACGTGCGATTCTGATTTTATATATATATATATATATATTACTGCATATAAAAAACGACGAGATGTTTTCTGACAATTCGAGAACATTTGTAGAGATATATAAAATTTGGAAAACATTTTCAGCCCACAATGAGTTTGAAAGTTATTGAGGACAGAAATTCGAGAACTGTTCTCCAGATTTAAGAACGGCTGGTCAACTTGCATTTAACTAATGACAATTATTTAGGTAACCGTGGAGCTTCGGTTGATAACAGAAGGCGCTTCAGTTTGTTCCGATATTAAGGGTAGCAACTGCTCTTTCATAATTAAGAGAGATTTCGCATTAAGTTTATCTTATGTTAACCACAACGATAACAATATTTTCTACCACTTAGCGATACTGTAATTTGCTGCGAAATTCTTACGCATCTAATGTGAAGCTCAAATAACGTAAACGTAGGAGTTAGAGGCAACCGTAACTTAAGCATGACGCTTTGAAAATCTCCTAAACCTATATTCAAAAAGCTTACATAAAAATTGAAATTGTTTGAGTTATATGGTGTATGCCAATTTCTGAACTCGTTCAAGAAATTGGACCATGGTATGCAAAAGACTGGCTTTACACAGCGTAATATTTAAGGATAAAAAAATTACTAAATAAATAACGCAAGTAATTTTTTAACTGTAACGTATAATGACACTCCACACAAAGGGGAAAAAAGTCTTACTTTTGCGGAACAAAATGATATATGTGGATTAGATACATTCCAGAGATAATGCCCGACGAATACAACGGCAAATTTTGAGGCCTACAGATAAAACACGATATCGGCGGAAAATGTGAAAAATGCAAGTAGAAAACGCAATGCCATTATCAGATAATGAGGAGGATAATAAGAGAAGTTCAGGTGAGATCGTGAGCAGAGCCAAGCATTTGAACGTCACGTTTGAAGATGCTCACGTTATTTGCAAGACACCTTCCTTTACCTGCAATTCAAGTCGGGTTATTTTTTTTTTTTATATCTCTTATTTGCTGAAGTTACAACTCTTGCACAACAGGTTGAATAGCACCAATTCCATTTTTCACCAAGATGAACTAAAATAAATTTTCTTTTGAATTCCAACTAAGGTCAATCTGCAGGTAATCGAATAACTTTCAAATACTAACAACCGGCAAAAAGTAATGCATAATTTTGGAAACAGTTTTTGGTAGAACTTGCGCAAGCAAATTTTATACCTTTGAAGGAATTCCTGATTCGATTCTGATATGTGCATAAGCAGGCAGGCCACTATCAATAACATCGCTTTACAGTAAAGCACCAATTATCAGACACCTATGGTTAGAAGAGAACTGAGAAAGAAAGATTGACGCCTAAGAAAGTTCTTCAAATATTTAGAAAATTTTGAGCTAAAAGTCTAATTTTAATTTTTCTCACGTTAGCTTATTCCCTTTATGACGTATTATCTGAAAGTTAAAAAAGTTCGCACTTGATCTAGTAATGTGCAAAGTACAATCCGTTTAATAAAGGCTAGAGGTACCGCAATTCAAATTATATATATTTTAGAAGGAGATGGACAAGAATTTTAAGAAGTCCATTACTTATAAAAAGTTAGTTTGTCACTAGATGTCAAACTTCATAATTCTTTTTTTTTTTTTTAGAAATCCTTTATAACTAACCATGTTTTAAGAATATGTGCAAAGATTAACATCATTAGTATTAATATCATCAAAGTCCCTTCTACCCGCCTTCCAGATAATTAAAATTATGAATATACTAGCTGAATACCCGTTCTTCGCATGGGGTGATAAAAAAAATAATCAGTACTGAACAAAATTACGAAATCAAGAACAAAACTGGCCGGCATATAACGACATAATTGTAGAGTTTACTGGAAGAACCAAGTAAGAGACATTTTAAGGGTATTTATGAATCAGTAAAAATAGCATGCAGTGGTGGCATCAATGTATGTATATTTTATGTAACAAAATTGTTTTTGCTTTCACTTGCATTATTTTGCATCATAAGCATTATTTTTATTTACAAATTAAGTAGTAGTAAATAAAATAAGATGAATAACTATTAATTCCGCCTTCTAATAAATCGGCAATAAAATAGTCCGTAGACCACCTTTTTTTTTCTTTTTTTCCCTCTTACCCTGATTATAGTCTCTCTGAAAATGTCACTAAAATCAATTCGTTTTTATTTATTTATAATTAGTTTTTCTTCCCGGTAGCTTTACGTTGTTATATTAAGCAAAACACGGATTTTGTTGATTCAAAACACGGATCCCATCAGAATTGTGGCTAGCATCACTTGGCGTGATAATATTGCTCGCGGCCAACTCATAGTCAAAATTTACCGCAATCAAGTAAATTTCTCCGGTACATATCCCTTTCAAAATAGCGTAAGACAAGACAATAATTTCAACACTATCATTAGTTTAAATTCAAAGTTAAAAACAAGAGAAAAAATAATCTTTTTGCAGGAAAGGATTTTTTTCTTTCTTATGTGTTAAATTTAGAAAATTATAGGGTTGTTCGATAATTTATGTCGTTTTTTTCTTATAGATGACTTGAATTGCATATTTAATGTAGTAGTGATTGCGTGGCTTATATTATTGTATACTATTTTGAAGATTAGACTTTAGACTTTCTTTAGTCAAAACCAGAGCGTCATTAGTAAACAACAAGTTGGCTAAAAATTTAGTTGAAAATGGACACTCAAAAAGAGCATTATCGTCATATTTTATTGTTTTACTTCCGAAAGGGCAAAAATGCGGTGCAAGCTAGGAAGAAATTGTGTGAAGTTTATGGTGAGGACTGCCTTACTGAACGCCACTGTCAGCGTTGGTTTGCTCGCTTTCGTGCTGGAAATATGTGCAAGATGCACCACATACTGGTCGTCCAAGGAATCAAACTATTGATTCAAATGTCTACTGTCGTCAACTATCGAAATTGAACGAAGAAATCAAGAAAAAATGCCCTGCACTGGCCAATCACAAAAGAGTTATATTTCATCATGATAACGCTAAACCCCACACATCTTGGATAACCCGTCAAAAATTAATGGAGCTGAATTGGGAACTGATGCCACATCCACCCGATAGCCCTGACTTAGAACCATCGGATTACCATTTGTTTCGATCCCTTCAAAACCATTTGAATAGTTAAAATTTTCGATTCCGATCAGGTTATTAAAAATGAGTTGGACCAGTTCTTCGTTTCTAAAAACCAAAGCTTCCTCGAATGTGGAATTTTTCAACTTACCGAAAGGTGGCAAAAGGTCATCCAACAGAATGGTCAATATATCATTGATTAATATTTGTTGTTAATACAAAAAAATTCACATTGAAAAACATGAAAAAAACGACATTAATTATCAAACAACTCGATATTATGACAGTCAATTTTAATTTCATGCCCCTCGAAAATAGGACACCTGTTACACAAATAATTAAGTCATAAAAAGCTAGATTGTCACTAATTCCAATACTTCTGTAAATGTTAACTTGTTTCAGAAGGTATGATGACTAATTTCCAATTTAATATTAATAACTAACATAACTTCTGTATTAACAAAGCAGAAAAAACTCTTCTGCATACTGTAAACTTAAATTATAAGCATACTCACCCTACAATGAGTTTTGTGCGAAATATAAGCGGCAGCGTACTAAGGCCGAATTATTTAAAACATACATAACTTAATTACATCTTTTAAAGACTTCATCAAGTTGTTGCAATGTTGATGTATTCCATATTCAAGAATTTAGTTGTGATGTCCACCATCATCATCCTCTTATGAATTTATGTTTAGAAACTTTTATTTCTTTATTTTCTGTTTTGGCACTCATTAATTATTAAAATTAATTAACTCTTCTTGCATAGGAAAAGAAAAATATGATCTTCTTTAATTCTATTGAATTTAAGTTTGTGGTGATAATGGGTGTACCAAAAATGACAGGAGATTTGAAAAATCAAATAACAAAAAGGGGAAGAGCACGGTTTGATACGTTCTGCTCAAGAAACTAAATTATTAAGGTTTAAAATTAATCTCTAAGTTCACCAAAAATGACGCTGCTGACTATCGAAACACTTTACCAAAATGACTACTATATGCATCAACAACGTGGTACAGAGAACAAAGCTAACAGCCGATCGTGTAAATATTTTAGTCAAATTGGTCAGACATGCAGCAGAGAATGGTAACAGCTAGCAGGGCCACCTATTGACGAACTTAATAATTAAATTTAAAATTAATGAGAAAAATCGTTGGTTTCCTCAGCAGATGCAACAAACCGTAAATTTCTATATCCCTGCGTTTTACTTTGATTGATTTTTGAAATCGTCAGTCAATTTTCGAATACAACACACAGTTACGTTTTGAAAAACGTCACATTACTTTTGTCGGATAGGATATTTTCATAAAGAATTTCAGGGAAGTAAAATTGAATTTAATTTATACAGTGATTAAAATACTAGAACTAACCTACACTGCTTGAAAAAGTATATTTCACTATCAACTCTAGCCCATCTAATTGTGCCGCTCTGTCAGAAAACGCTTAATTTACAGCAAACAAATAATACCTCTATAAAAACAATCTTTGTGCCATTTGTTATTAGAATATGTGCATTTTTTAGTAGAATAAAAAGTAAAAACAGAGTCCAACTTACGAGATGAAAAGGCATTAACGATGTCTCCCACTTCATCCAGATCTGTAGATCCCAGCCCCCTGCTGCAATTAGTTCTATTCTAAAATGAAAAATTTAAGAAACAAAATATCAGAAATTGCTTAATCCAAATTTTTATGCAAGTACATAAGATTTATTAAAAAAAACATCAGCGCATAGTCAGTGAATTTTCAAAAAGATTCATTGTTAAATTAAATGATTGGATCTAATTTAAATGGAAATTTAAGAGGACTAGGTCAGAGATGGCGAACCTGTGGCTCGTGATATATATATTTTGGTGACACGCAAGAAATTTTAAATCACTTTTATTCAACTACATTCACTGAAGACAGGCACTTTATTTTATTTTATTTCACATTTTATAACTGTCATTGAACAGCCGACCCAATTTTTGGGATTACGACTACTTATGTTCAACTCCGCAGCCTTGTAATTTTGAACTTAATCCAGAAGACAAAGGAACTCCAGGATCAAGTGAAATTTTGCCTTCGTGGAGAACTTTATGGAAGCACGACTGCGGGCAATATTATGACATTTTCTAGGAAGATAGGGTAACTTGTGACCGGGTGGTCATGCTATGGAAGTCCATGTCATATGCTTATTCGGAATAACACATTGTTCATAGTCAATAAATTTTTTAAAAAAAAATTCATTATTAAATTACGGCATCAACTTTATTCTGTAAACATAAATTTAAGAGAAAAGAACTAGGTCAGAGATGACGAATCCATGGCACACGTGCCACTGTGTGACACGTGATATATTTTTCGGTGGTTTATATTAAATTACGCAACATGAATAAAGTTAACGCAAGAAATGTATATCAAATTACTTTAATTCAACTACATTTCCCAAAGACAACATTTTAAAATAATCTAAATAAAAAAATATATAATTTTAAAAAGTTTTTTGTAGTGAAGAATAATAATTGAAAAATAAAAATTTAAAAATTATAATTTAAAAAAATATAAAATAATAAATGAAAAATTAAAAAAATTATAATTTAAAAAAAAAAGGACTAAAAAATATAAAATAATGTTTTTCAACTTCATACATATTCCTATGATCTTAGAGATTGTCATTAAAATTGGTGAATCTGAACTTTTAATAGCTTTGAAAAATAGGTCTGTAATTATAATCAGAAAATTCTTGAGTTCTGGAATGCCAATATAGACATATAATCATGCGAATGAAATGAAGCTATTGTACATTATGTCACAAAGTATACCTCAAAGACGGGACCAGCAAATGTAAACGAAGGTGTGTAGACAAAGCAATTCGGCAAATTAGTCGAGAGGAAACTACATCGCTGCAAAGCTATTCAAGTCTTACTTGTAAGATTTAAACGAAAAACGTGGGGCGCATGAAATACATAACATAATAGTTCATATACACATACATGTACACATTTTCTTACTCATACACAGCCACATACACATTCAGATACAATTACAATTACAGATATACATACACATATTCACATGAGCACACAAACACACATTAATATAACATTACTCTCATGTATTAATAGAACTTTAATTTTAAATTAGGGATACAAAAATCTTTATAGAAAAACAATACCTTTACGACTTTCATTAGTTTTATGATGACAACCAAAACAATCTGGAAATGAATGAGGAAAAGCTGGATCCTACCACGTGATTTTTCAGCCAATAAAAATACTCCGACAATAAAAATCTTTTCACCTGACATGTAATACTAATTTGAAATAATGGAATCGAATACAAAAGACAATCGCGAAAATAATAATTTTTTTTAAATTTTAATTTTATTTTACTTTGTCTTCTTTCTCTTCATTTTCATACTTAGTTATCCAGTTCTGAACTATGTGCCAAATTTGAAGTTTGTAGCTAGTCGGGAAGTTTAAAATCGATTACAAAATTCCACCCGGACAGACATACACGAAGGCAAGTTAATATAAACGTGGTAAAAAAATCCTCATTACAAGCGATTATTATCAAAGGTGAATTCAGAAACTAGCATGTTTGAGGGCGCCATTATGACATTTTCCAGAACGCAAAGATTACTAGACCATGCTATGGAAGTCTACGTCGTAGGCTTCTTCTGAGTAAGCACATGACTGCAATGAACAGTACGGTGATAAATTAAAAATTATGAAAAAAATTGCAATCTAGTAAATTTGGACTATGTGGTGAGCAGATGTGCTCATCAATGAATTTTACAAGAAATCGCCTTGTTTCAAATTTAAAACAAGTTGAAAACGAAACAACAAATATAATAACACAATGTAATTCTGTATTTTGAAACAAAAGCAGTGCCTTACAAACATTTTTTTAACAAAAAAAAAAAAACACTGTTCATCATTTGAAAATAATAAACCATAATTCAACAGGCACACAGATCGAAAAAAGTTCGCCGTTCCTGAACTAGGTCATTCACTTTGTCCCATATTTTCTGCCGATCTATTCCAGGAAGCAATCAATTTTTTTTTATTGATTGTAATTCATTTACTTATTCTTTAATATTATGCACCAAAAGAAAATATAGCAAAATTTATGAATGAAGCCCGCTCTTTTTTTTTAAGCATTTGGCAAGATAATTGAACTGTCACTAATCAATGCATAGACATTATTTGTCCAGAACACAATCAGGATCGTTTTGCACTGATACTTTAACGCAGAAATTTCCAGTATTAATAAATAAATTCATTTGAAAGTTAGAAATGTTATAAGTGTATCTTCTAGCACATCCATTAAAAAAGTCAAATAATTTAGGGGACTTAAAATAGTGAAATAACTGCTTACACTATACGATACGAAATAATTATTACTGATATGTTACTAATTCTAATTTTGAATAAGAGATATTTTAAAAAATGAAAGAAAAAAATTTCTTTAACAATAATAAAACATTTTATTTAACAACCTTAACGTTTCAATAGAAAGGAAGAATATTGGTAAAAAAATAATAATAATAATAATAATCTGATTTCTATTCTTACCTTAACTGTTGATGGCCGAGGGGGCTGGGACCAGCAATTTCCCAGCCTTTCATTACGAGCCATGACACGACTCAGCTGCACCTAATATAAAAATAAAACAAAAAATGTATACCATATTATCTTCCAATTAAAATATGTACAGAAATTCAGAGCTAGAACTATGTATTACAATGTACTTTGTAAAAACAACCTATGATAAACAAAATAACTTAAAGACAAAATCTTAAGATAACTTAAAGACAAAAGCAGAGGTGTTTAGTGTAAATTAAAAAATGGTTTGATTCTTGTTACACTCTTTATTACTGAAGCACAGTGCGCAGTTAAGAGATATTTTCGGAAACAGTGTTTCAAGAAGGCCTTATTTGAATTGTAGGACGTCAACTTCATCTTTACTTCCACGCTCATTCAAGTAATTGCTATTTTATTTTACAGCTAGAACACCGCCAGCTTATCTCGATTGTCCTAACACAGAGAATCACAAATTAGCAAGATAGAAAAAAAAATACTCGTTAGACTTGAAAACTCTGTGACTAAAAAAATAAATAAAAATAATATGGTTATTATGCAGTACTATACTCTTTGTTCATAGAGTAGGAGTCTCAAGGTTACATGATTTCCCCACTCTCCGAACTTTTCCCTCCCGCTCCCGTGACATCCACGTGGTATGCTTTTTTTCACACGCCAGTATATTTCCACTTCAAATTGAAATGCACAGCAGTAAGAAAAACAAAGTTTTTCGTAACTATGGTAACAGAAAGGGGAAAAGTGTGGTGATTAGGAAAATCGCGTAACCTTGATATTTTTAATCTATGTATTCATATTCGAAAGTCAATTGATAATTGGAATTCGTATAATCGATATTCAACTAATGTTTACATATAGGTACTAGACGTCTTTGGTAACCAGCTCGCCCCCTCATGAACTTACTGATTCAAAGCACCACATTGATCTAGCTGCAATAAACAGCATTGCTATATGAATGTTTTCTCCTCATACACAGACTCGTCACTTCGTGGTTTCATTAATTAAGCTCATACAGTGGATTACGTACTTAATTTGAAATAAAACAACACAAAGGAAGGTCTTAAACAATGACAAATATTGCAAGACGGAAAGATGGAACTAGTTTTCGGGTTCGCTGTGTTGCTGCATTCGGTTCAATGGATATTCGGCGGGCCTTCAGAAACCCACTGTTTCGCGGCTCCACTTTGACATTATTGTCTTCGGCAGCGTAACTCTGACTAATTGCTTGGTTCTCTCTCATGAACTCGACGTTGAGCGACTTTCAAGCGATTAACAATTGGGTACTTGCAACTCTAAAGGTGATTATGCCTAGCCATCTGAATTAAATCAGATCTAATTGGACACATGTAAGCGAAAAGTTTTTGGGCATAAATTATACAATTCTCTCTAATTGAAAAAAAAATTGAGATTTAAATTTTTAAAGACATATTTTCTGAAATTATCATGCACACGGTTTACAGCATATTGAAACAAACTAACCAATACTAATAATGCCACATGAACATAGAATAATATCATCCACATGGCTAAAAAGTACAATATGCTTTTTTAAATCGATAAAAAATTTCAAAAATGGCAACACTGTTACAACACAAGCTTAGTAACTTATTGTTCTGATTGAAATTGTACTTTACTTTTCTTGAAAGATTTAATGATTACTTTGTAAGATTTGCTTCCTTAAAAGTCTTAACTCGTCACCAACATTGTTTTTTAAAAACAAGAATGTAAAATATAATTGCATTTAACTAAGCATAGTGATAACCCTTACAAATCCAACAAATCCCGACAGCAAACAAAGCTATACATATATTTAGTGATATTGCTTGTTGAGAACACTAATTCTGAATTGTCATCCACCAGCCCTTTTCCCTTACGTGTATTTACTCGTTTATAATTTACGGGCCAAATGAATATAGATTGGAATGGTGTTAATTTTATTATCAGTATTATAAAAATATCCAGATATGAAGATTGATACAGTAAGAGTGTTAAAAAAAATTTTTTTTGCTTTAAAACTATGCTTAGAATCGAGTTAATAAACTTTTTGCTATCAAATAAGAGTTTTAAAAAAAATAGACTTTTAAGCCCTGCTGACAAAACACTATTGTATCTACTAACAAATTGAAGAAATTTAATGATTTTCTAAAATTTTTCTTATTTATCTTTTACAACTTATGCTAAAAATATTGTAGAATCACCCATACGGAAAGTTAAAAATCTGAAATATATTTTAGTTTTATTTAAAAAANAAAAAAAACACTTGCTTAATTCCGCTTTTTTTTTAATTGCTTTTTTTTAATACTTCGAAAATACTACACATCCACTTTAAAATATTATATTATTTTAAACATTTTATTTCATTACTTTGAAAGATAATGTCATACTTTGACTATAAATTTTCAAAACAAATATTTTTCTTTTTACACTAAGAAATAATTAATTGGAATAAAAACTGCATTCACAGCGGACCCCGAATGATAGTTTTATTTTTTTTTTCGGCGACCCTTCTTATAGAAAGACATACTCCTAATCTAAACCGATTAGCATTGAAATTAATTTTTTTATTTATATCGTATGCATTCATAAGATTAATTCTAGTTTAATTTGTAACTTTCAAATAGGATTTATTAAAACACTTTTAAAAGCAAGAACATTAAATTCTGGCATACGATTTATTCCAATACATTCAAACAAAAACAAAAAAAAAAAAAAAAAAAANAAAAAAAAAAAAAAAAAAAAAAAAAAAAAAAGAGGTTGCTTAAATCCAGATTATCTCATATCAACACGAAATAAAAATAAAACATTATACTTCGGATTACAAACCAAATTATTCACTTAAATTATTTTTATTTGAAAAAAAAATTTCTTGAAACAAAATAAACTCTTAAAAAAATAATAAGAGTGCAACACAAGGAAATCCAAGTGAGTTCTAGGAAAATAGACATAACATAATATTGGGAGTAGCCTCTATTATGCAAGAAAGCTTTTCAAGGTCAACTTCTCTTGGGAGAATAATTTCGAGAAAACGCGTGCCATCATTCCACGGTATGCAAGTAGCATACATACACATATTAAGAAGAGAAAAAAAAGCAATAATCAAAGCGCATACTTTCTTGAGCAGCGCGGCAAACGTTGAGGGGGAATAGAATTGGCAAAACACAGAGGAGGAGAGATGGGGGGGGAACAGGGCATTGCTTTATGCACGAATAGCATCGTCCCCTCCTCCACGAAATTCCCGAGCTACAAAGCAACTGCGATTTCAAATCCTTGAGCCAGCAAAGTGTCATCATGCGCCTCTCCCCATAGAGAGACACAAGGGACCAGTCGAAAAAATTAATGCGCAATATCATAGATCCATTCCATTTCAGGTGACAAGATTATGTAACCGTTAAGTTAATTATCATAGTGTTAATATTTTATAGGTTGGACAGAAGCTAATTTGTTACCTAGAATCTGAAATTTATCGCATCTTAAAAAATCAAGGAGGAACAGAAGAATGTAAATTAAAATCGATTATTTAAATTTTTTGTGGATGGAATTTAAAATTATTTATTATTCGGTATTTTTCGTGTATTTTTTATGATTATTATACTCACAGGTTAATTTTTTATACCCACAAAACAATATTATTTGGTTTAGAAATACATTAAATTTTCGAACTGTTTTCAATGTTGTTGGATAATTAAGACATTGGGCTGGTTGAATATCACCAAAATGGTATTATATTTCTAAATAATCATAAGGAATTAAACGAATTTATTTAAAAATGTGAATAAGCAGCTAAAGAATTCTTTTTTTTTTTTTGCATTAACACCAGAAATAAATATTTATAATATTAAGAATATTTATAATCGCATATTAACTGTTATAGGGTAGAGGTAATATTTAATTATGTCCTATTGCCAAGACAAAGGAAAGAAATTTATTTATATTGGATGTATCATTTTAAACTACAAAAGAATAAGCATAAACAAAATGTAATAAATTAATGAGCGAATACAAAAGGAGGCATCCTTTATACAAGGGTCTAATGGCCAACTGGCCAATATTGGCCCCCAAACTTGATAAATCCCCTTAGAAGAGTTTTAAATATCATTAAAAATATGTACATAAGAGGAATACTAATGTAAAATATAAAAAGTGGAAAAAAAACACCGCTGTATTAGATAATTAATATTATTATTTTTACTGGTCTGACTTATCCTAAACTAAATTGTAATCATTTTATTTATTCAAGTTACATTCTGAAAACAATACTTGCAGGAAAACATAATTTCTTACTAATTTTACAAGTTACTGCATAAGTAATTATATCTTTAAATTAATTTTATTTTACTCAGTTGGCACCAACATGTCTTTTTTTTTTTTTTAAAGTTTTTGCGGGCCGCTATTAAAAAAGGTTATGCATCCCGGCCATAACATATAACTAAGAGGCCGGGATAGCCTAGTTGGTAGAGCACTAGGCACAAGTCCAAAAGTTCGTGGGTTCGGACCCCACCGGCCGCAGACTCTCCGTGTAGTAAATGGTGACTGATGCACGTTAAATCTGTCGAGTCGCAAAGTCCTCCATGTTTCCATAACAAATCATACCTATGAGGGTACTGATCCAGGAGTTTCCTTGTCTTTTGGATTGGTTTAAAATTACAAGGCTACGGAATTAGTAGTCGTAAACGCAACACTGGGTCGGCTGTTCAACAACGGACATAAAATAAAATAACATATATTACTAAGTTTTTAGTTAAAATTACAAAACAATGCTATTACTCATGATTCAAACAAACTAAAAACATTCATTAATCATTTAAATTTGAATCTAATGATAAGAAATAAAATTTCTTTCGTAAAAAATGCACCCTTGCTATTACTATTTTATATTCAATGCAAAAGGAAGAGATCACCGATCCAGCAGATCACCGAAGTCAAGCATCGGTGGCTGCTGTCAGTGTGCGGGTGGGTGATCACTTGGATCAGTCTGCGTAGGGACCGAGGGTGTGCGGTATTGGTCCTCGTTAAACTGTTCTACCGTAAAGTGCTCGACTTCGTGCTCAGGCCGTCGGGCTACCGAAGCGGGAGAGTCATCCCCTCCGCAGAGGATCATAATTGTGATGGAATGTCTTCGGATCATCCTCAGGGATGTTTCCCAGACCGTCGCCAATAGCCCATTGTGCAGCTCTAGTGCGACGTAAATGAACAACAACAACAGCAAAAGGAAGAGGGGGAGGAACACTGAATATCATATTAGATCATATCGCTGGTTCAAAACTAAAACGAAACTTCTGAAACTTATTATGTTTGCAAAAGTGTCGTTTTAGTTTTGAACCAGCGATATGACCCGATCTTCACGTATTAATGGTTCGAGAAACTAAACTTAAAAATTCTAAATTAGTGTAGACGATATTTTAATCAGGAACAAAAATGATTTTTCGCTAAACAAACATATCTAATTTTTGACGGATCTGGATTCCTGACTCTCAATATTGAAGGGTAGTGGCAATCTGGGAAATATGGTCTTAATTGTTTGGTCAGAAAAGCGGTTGAAGTTCAGTCAGACCCCTTGATGATAATTTTACTTTTTGCGTATTTTGCAATAAATAATTTATATTATTTTTCTTCATTTAGTTTAATGATTATCGAAAAAAACTTGAAATTATTTTAAAGAAGGTAATTTTTTTTTTCAGAATACAAAATTTGGATTTAATTGGTTGAATAGTTCTCGTGAAATCAAATTTTAAATATACGACATTTTTAAAATTTGACAACTCAAAAATTATCCAATTGGTTGAATCGCGATTTTTGGCTGCAACGTCCTCTTACATATAATACTTCCCCTCTTATTAGAATTTCTAATTATATTTGAAGTTCATAAATTGTTTAGTTATTATTACTTATGTGTTGATATATTGTTTGTCAGCAATTTTTTTTATGGATTTTATTACAATAATCTCGAAAGGTTAACAACGAATAAAAATTTTCTTTTCGGTGTTTTTCTTTTTTTTTTTTGATGGGGGAGTGATTTTACGGTTTTCTCCATCAAAAAAAATTTTTTTGCTTAATTAAAGGAGTCGATAGTAATGTGTATGTAAATTAATATAAAGATTTTTAACTTTTCCTCCACCAAGGGTCCGCCCAAACATTTTGTGAAAGGTCCGTTTTTGTAAAATTGTGAAAAAATTACTCGTGATTTGCGAATTTAAAATAAACGTTAAGTCACATTCTTTCAACCAGGGTCCGGCATTTGTGAATTTGTGCAAACAGGGTCCTGTTATTGCAAAAAAAAAATTTCAAGGAGTTTTTAAATTGTAAATAGATACAAGATTATGCTCAACACTGCAAAATTATAATAAAAAAAATAAATTTTAAAAAATAAACAGCTATTGCTGCTACTAAATTAGAGATGCAATATACAAATATTTGGTATTTAGCCTATACTGCTGTACACAGAATACTCATTTCGGACGAATAAAGGAAGAAGGATCTGCCGAAGACAAAACTTAGTTCATTTATATTGGTCTTTCTTTCCCCCACCTTCCTGGGAAGGGTTTATTCGATTAACAAAACAATAATGAGGATAAACAAATTTGTGAAGGGTTCGATTAAAAGATAAATTATTTTGTGAAGAGTCCGTTTTTAAGCTAAAATATTTTGTGAAGGATACGTTTTTATGAAAATATATTTTGTGAAGGGTCCGTTAAGGGACCCAAATTTCTTCTAAACAGACCCTTGTCCACCCAGTTTTCACAAAAAGCTCCTAGTCAATGTGGCCTTGCGTCTTTAGCAAATACACATTTCTAAACGAGAGAGTTCAAAATTGGCTAAAATTAACTCAGATATTTTTTTATCCCTCCTTCACATTTTAAAGCAAATTACTGGCCAATTTTATGGTCTATTATATACATAAGAATAATTAATACATAAATGTCAACTCACGTTAGCAGCTTAATAATCAAGGATTTTCAATTTACTAATTTAAATCAGCAAGTAAGGAACTGAATTATCAATTCATTCTCTCATATCTTGATTTCTTGCCACTCATCCATTATCCGCTGCGGATTAACGAGGTGAAATGAACGATTAGCTGAAAGATTATTTCAGTCTCATTGTAAAAGACCCTGTTTTGAGAGATTTTATATTATTTTATAACAGTCGATTGAGCGGCCGTTTTGGGTTTACGACTACTAAGGTTCAACTCCGCAGTCTTGCAATTTTGAATCCAATCCAAAAAACAAGGAAACTCCTGAATCAAGTATTGGGAGAAATTTGCCTTCGTGGAGGACTTTCAGATGGAACTAACCCGCATTTACGTTACATGGAGAAAAAGACCACGAGAACCTCCCACGGAATAACCTGCCGGCAAGCGGACTCAAACCCATGATCCGTCAACCACTGAGGATATTTTACGATGGAAGCCGGATGCGGAATCCGTATCGACCAGCCATCTCTGGGATCGAACCCGATTCACCTCATTGGAAGGCAAACGCTCTATCCCCTAAGCCATCGCGGCTCTGTTTTGAGAGATTGTTACAAATCTTTTTATAGTTTCGTAAATCTAAAATTATCGTAGAATTGGATTTCTTTTTTTTTTTCTTTCTTTTTTTTGCCAGGTTCCTATGATTTAGCAAATGGGGAAAAATAAAACCCCGTATTCCCAAATAAATACAATTTTTAAGAAAGTATTTCAAGGAGGGGTAGTTTTAAAATTATGAATAAAAAAACCTCATGAATCCGTTCAGTTTTAACAATAAAGTAAAGTAAGTAATAATTACAATTAAGTAATTAGTAAAATATCGAAGTTTCTTGCCCTGCTACATTTTAAATACAAAATGTAACAATAGGATGGATTTGTCTAAGAGACAAATTATTATAAGTTCATGAACAGTATATTAATAACTATAAGTTTATTAATAGTATATCTATTATAAGTTTATTAATAGCAGGGGTCTGTCTAGACATTTTGTGAAAGGTCCGTTTTTCGTGAAATTGTGAAAAAATTACTCACATTCTTTCAACCAGGGTCCGCTTTTATGAATTTGTGCAAATAGGGTCCGTTATTGCAAAAAAAAACTTTTTCAAGGAGTTTTTAAATTGTAAAGACATACAAGATTATGCTCAACACTGTAAAATTATAATTAAAAAAATTAAATTTTAAAAAATAAACAACAATTGCTGCTTCTAAATTAGAGATGCAACATACAAATATTTGGTATTTAGCCTATACTGCTGAACGCAGAATATTAATTTCGGACGAATAATGGAAGAATCGTCTGCCGAAGACAAAACTTAATTCGTTTACATCCATCTTTCTTGTTTTCTGCCCTGGAAAGGGTTTATTCGATTAACAAAATAATAATGAAGATAAACAAATTTGTGAAGGGTCCGATTAAAAGAAAAAATATTTTGTGAAGGGTCCGTTTTTAAGTTAAAATATTTTGTGAAGGGTCCGTTAACGGACCCAAATTTCTTCTAAACAGACCCCTGAATAGTATAGTCGGCATATTTACGAATCTATAATTTAATTAGTAAAAACAATTAGTGTTCAAACTTCTTAGTAAGGAGGGGGGAGGGGATCTTTCAACTGATGTCCAAAAAAAATATTCGGTTAAAGCTCTATTTACCTATTTTTATATTATTCAAAGATTACCTTTTTTTTTTCCTTCCTTAAATGGGAGCTTCAATGTTTTACGTTTCATTGTGATCAATAATAACGACGTTAATTCTTGCCACCTTTATTTCATCCCCATAAACATAAACTAAAGTGCAAAATATTTGTAGTTGTCCCCTCCCTTAATAACGGGGAAAAGTAAAATTCCAAAACGGGGAAGGAATACAGCTGAATTCAAGAGGGCGCGCGAATCCACGTGCTTCGCATACCACTAGCACTTGTCTACCTTGAGGGCCCATACACAACAGGAATAGCGGCTTGCAACACAGAAAACCGATTTAACCGTCTTTCTTTCCACAACATCCATTTGAAATCCATTTGTGTAATCTTCGAAATGAAAATTTCATTTTATTTTTTTGTCCGGAATAATTTATGCCATAAATACGAAAAAGAAAAACCATATCATATTCCATAAGGAATTATTAATAGCCTATTCTAATTTACATAAAAATGGCATAAGATTTTTTAACTTTATTTTTTTTATAGTTACCGTTTTTCTTGAACGGGGAATCTGGTGCTTAGTAGAATAATAAATCTAAATTATGTTTAAGAGTTCCAATTAATTATACTTAATTATTTAGTTTTCTTTCCCTTCAAGTCGGAGTTAGGAAACAACTCATCCCAAGACATTTTGCCAGTTATTTTTGGAGAATTTATATAAATAATAATTATTTTATTTAAAAATATTAATCTTAGGTAAAACTTGAAATTTTAAAGTTTATACTTAACTTCAAAAATTAACTTATACTATAAGTTTTAATGTCATTGCCTTAAATTGTGAATACATTTTCCTTTAAAAATAAAATAATTAACTAAAGCATGGGGAGATAATCAACTTATCCTAAAAAATTACTCTTATTAAATTCTGTGGACAGACAGAGGGGCGATGTCACAAAAAATTCAGTCACTTAAATGTTTTATTTGTATGCGGTATAGATAAACTGTAAAGGATACAAATAAATCCTGGTTGGTAATGTTTGAAGGTTTAAGTATTAAAATTTAATAAAAGTAAATAAGTTAATATTATTTGAAAATTCAAAAATTTTTAAAATCTTGATTAAACACTCACTAAAAGTGAAATAGATAATTTATCGTAACTATTTTTTTGAGAAAAAAATTGCCTAGGATGAACTAAAGAAGATTTTATTAAAAAGAAGAATTAGAAATGTTACCACCAAGAAACTATTCAAACTATTTAATTTAAATTTTTTAATTTAAAATTACTTTGCTTAAATTCATTAAGCAAAAATTTCTGTTCCTTGTAATGGATTCTGATTCTTGATATGTTAGAATGTAAGGTAATTACGTTCTAACATATCAAGAATCAGAATCCATTACAAAAGGTACGTACATTCAAAAAAAGTTGGTATTTCTGGCGACTAAATCGTAACTTGAAATATTTCTAACTTATTTTATTATCATACTTAAGATCCTTCTCAAACCATGAAGGTAGCGTCCGATTGCGTGAAAATCCGATCATTAAATCATAAGTTATTCGCCAATTAGTCATTTTTTTCCCCCCTGCAATGTAGAATTTCCTGCATTTGAAAATAGATACATATACTAATTAATAAGGCTTTACTGGCTCAATTTTAAAATTATGCATTAGTTTTTTGTTTGTTTTTCGCAGCACTGTACAAGAAAAATATGCAGCAAATGTAAACATTAAAATTACATGCAAGAATTGTTTATTTTTTTCTTCCTAAGGATGCTATTTTCACCACCAATTGATACATAATTATACTTTAGAGAGTGGTGCGTTCAAATCTTCAAATAAATTCAAATCAATTACTTTAATTGAGATCCAAGCAGGATTTCTGAAAAGTAAATAAAGCCTTTATCTACTGATATTCTTAAAATAAAGTTTTGACCAAAACAACCATGGTTCGCTCGAGTTCTAGGAAATAAAAATTTAAGTAATAATTCTTCTTGAAGAAAAAAATATTAAATGAATAAATAAAATACACAGTGTCCCCAATTAGTAGATAATGAAATGGCTGTAAAATATTATGTTACGCATGTCTAAATTATGCAAAGCATGCAAAATAGTTATAAGTTTTGCAATGTAGTTATAAATTAAGTATGCAAAGTAGTTATAAATATCGCAAAGTATGCAAAATTTATAAAATAAAAAAAAAATTTAAAAATTTTAACTAGAAGTGTTTAAAACAAAATACTATTATACTATTAGACTATTATACTATTTTAAAACATTAAATTCATTATTAACAATGTATTTAAAAGTTATTTTATGGAGAGGAAAGTTAAAATTTCAATCTATAAATAATGCAGAATGTTTATAAGTGTGCGAGCTACATCCCAAAGAGAGTTTCCCATAGGTTTAAATATTTTATAAGTGATTCGCTAGTTCTCAACTCTAATCAGGGGTCTGTCCAGACATTTTGTGAAAGGTCCGGTTTTCGTGAAATTGTGAAAAAATTACTCACATTCTTTCGACCAGGGTCCGCTTTTATGAATTTGTGCAAATAGGGTCCGGTTATTGCAAAAAAGTTTTTCAAGGAGTTTTTAAATTGTAAATAGATACAAGATTATGCTCGGCACTGTAAAATTATAATAAAGAAAATTAAATTTTCAAAAATAAACAGCAATTGCTGCTTTTAAATTCGAGATGCAACATACAAACATTTGGTATTTAGCCTATACTGCTGAACGCAGAATATTCATTTCGGACGAATAAAGGAAAAATCGTCTGCCGGAGACAAAACTTAATTCGTTTACATCCATATTTCTTGTTTTTTGCCCTGGGAAGGGTTTATTCAATTAACAAAACAATAATGAAGATAAACAAATTTAGGAAGGGTCCCATTAAAAAAAAATCATTTTGTGAAGGGTCCGTTTTTAAGCTAAAATATTTTGTGAAGGGTCCGTTTTTATGAAAAGATATTTTGTGAAGGGTCCGTTAACGGACCCAAATTTCTTCTAAACAGACCCCTGCTAATTAATCACAAATTAGCTTTATCTCATGTTTTTATGAATTATATAGAATTGGTTTCTTATGTTAGATTATCAATAATAAAATCAATGCTAATAACTTCACAAAATATGGTGATGATGTCATCGAACTCGTATTTTAAAAGGTATATGGAATAACGTGTTTTTTAAATTGACGTTTAAACTTACGTTTTCGAAGCGGACCTCTATAAATTCAAATAAGGGTAATTGATAAAGAACAAATTTAAAAAAAAAAAAAAAAAAAATCTTTTAAGCCGTGCGAAGATTGAGGCAAATTATAACTGTCACTAGTTAAATGATACTATATGTATTGCTAATCTTGATTTTGGTGAGTTTGCTTTCTAATCTATATTATGGTAAATTATATAACACTGGACCATACAGTGAGCAAAATAAAAAACGCACCACTCTTTTGATTATTGGATCTTCACATTTTAGGACACTATCTCAATGGTCCGAGAGGGTAACCTAAAATATGCTAATTAATTAGTGCAAACGGTAATTTAAGTTGCGAAATCCGATACAAAAACGTATTTTTCAAGGACAAACATACATTTTTTCAACGGATTCGGATTTTTAACCCCAAAAATTTAGGGGGTCGCTGCAATTCAGGAAACATGAACCCATAATGTTAATTTTACTTTTTACGTATAATGCTATATCGCAAAAACTTTTTAAAAGAATTTTGCACACAATTATAAAATTAATTTATTCTAAGTTAATTCAATGCAAAAAATAGCTTTCAGTAATTTTTTATTACTTTTCCTCATTTTATTTAATAATAGTCGAAAAAATTTTGAATTGTAAAGCTTATAGTTTTTCATATTATTTCAAGGAATGCAATTCTACATTGCGAAATATAAAATTTGCACAAAATCTGTCAATATTTCCTGAGAAATTAAATTTCAAGTCGTACTTTTAAAATTCGATTTCTCAGTTACTATTTAACAAAAAAAAATTATTTTGCCACGGAAAATTTTAATCGTTAAAGTGATTCAAAATTTCATACCTCGCAAATCAAAAGTTTTTCGATTACTATTAAATAAAATAATAAAAAAATAATTTAAATAATTACTAAAAGTATATTTGGCATGGAATTATCTTCAGATAAACAAATTCAATACCTGTGTGCAAAAATGTTTCAACTCGCTTACTAAGTCCTCGAGATGAGATGTAATGAAATATGTATTAAGTCAAATGAACATTAAGAACTCCAAACATTGGACCGCTCTCCTGATCAAACTATTGGGACCATATTTCCCAGATTGCGGCTACCCCCTATATTTTGAGGGTCAGAAATCAGAATCCGTCGAAAAAAAGTTTAGTCAGAGAAAGTACGTTTTTGTGTCTGATTTCGTAACTTGAAATGGCGTCAGCACTAATTAAATAGCATATTTGAAGTCATCCCTCGAATCATCAAGATCAAGAACATGAAGATGAGATAATTAGATAAAAAGTTATTCGGGGTGGTCCGTTTTTTATTTTGCGCACTGTACAAGAAATTAAAAAAAGAAAGAAAGGTTGTTTATTAGGTGCCAAGACTTTGTAGTATGGTTATAATAGGGTACTTAATCTGTTTCGGAGACAGAAAAAAACCGAATCAACAGTATCATTATTAGGAGCTTAAATTGGCTATCATAAAATAGGCTAAAATAGGTTCTCATGGCATTATCAGTAGTTTTAACTACCACTTTCAATTAAGCACTACTGGAGGTCAATAATAGAGATTTTTTACAGCCTTCAAAATCAGTACGGATATTAGTTCGCTAAAAATGATTGAAAAAATATAAGCGTCGCTACAAATTATTTTCAAGAACAAAATTTTATTAATTTTTGTAAAAGGTAAAAATTGGAGAGAAAAAATATTTTGTATTAAAAAGCTAAATACATGGAAAAAGGTATTCTCATCCGTCATAACAAATCCTTTTGTCTATCAAAATGAACATAAGTTACGTAGATACGGATATGAGAACAGCGAAAAATTTTAATACTATTTTTGAAGCCAATGATGCCTTTTTAATTTCGGTAATAGGTACAATTTGTAATAAAAAAAGTCTTTTTTCTAAAAAGCTTAATTAATCCATAAAAGGTATTAATTCGCCTTGGACAGTGAGGGGCAAACCGTGGCTCGAGAGCCAAATATAGCTGCTCTTTGGCTCCTAAGTGTGGCCCTCTCACAAAATAGCAAATACAAAATGTCTAAAAACAAGAAACCCTACCATTTTGACACGAAATTTTGATTTTTCGTTAGTGTATCAAGTCAAAATTGCCATTTTACTAATTCTAAAAAAAATTTTACTGATGTACTTCAATGGGCAATTGTACTGATTCCAGTACAACTGCACTGACAAGAATAATACTGATATCCGTGTTCAAAGTTAGAAGAATTTATTTTCTTTGATAACAAATTCTCTCTTTTAGCTAAAGATACTGAAAGGGAAACTTAGATTCACTTTTCAAGTCTGTTGAAACATTGTGATGAAAATAATTCTGATATTGACATTTGCTATTTCAAAACAGCAGATTTGAATGACAAAAGTTTTTCTTAGCAAGTTTCAGAAATTAATAAATAACCCTTAAATAATAAATCAAGAAAAAACCCTCTCAATACTACTGTATCAGAATTAAATCTTTCTCTCTTTAATATTGACATTGGTAACTTTGAACCCTACTTGCTGGATTTAAAAAACAAAGAATTATTGTGGCTCGAAAATAGAATTTCTTAGCTCTGATATGGCCACAAACATTGGGAGCTTTGCTTACGGCAGAAGTGGTCAGCTTTATAAGACCTGGAAAAGAAAGAACATGCCTAACTTATTCCTAACTTAGCTGAAAAAACTAGCATTTGTTGTTCTTTCCTTATTCTGGTCTACATAGCCATGCAAACAATCACTTTCAAGCACGAACCTTATCAAGAATAAATTGAGAAGTCGTCTTTTTGACGAGAACTTGAAATCATGTTTTAAATTAAAACATGCAAACCTTAGTTACACAAATTTTCCAAAGAGATGCAAACCATTATCAACATTAGTGTCTTTTCGTCATGATCACGGTTTAAACTTTAGGATGCTTTACAATTTTATTTTATCAATAAGTTGTTATTAAGTGTAATATCAAGTTATGTGTAATATCAAGTTTTATTCGACATACCAATATATTTTAACAAATCTTAAAAATTTTAGTATTAAGTTAATTTTAGGGAGTAATGTGGTAATGTGGAATGCAAAATGGTGCAGTTGTTGAATTTTAATATAGAGAGAGGATAAATGAACGAGAATTCAAATGTATTTGGGAGAGTTGGAAGAGAGTGCACCTCAGCGAACGTACATTTATCAATTGAAAAACCAAAGTAAGAATACCCTAATTAAGAGAATAACAATCAATATAATTTGTATTATATTGCTGTATGTACCAATTCTTCAAATGTATTTTTGACAGCTCATGAAGAATTAGTCATTTTAAAAAAAATTTAATTCCTAACTGTAGTGTGAGAAAAAAAATAGTTTTTATACTACGATTAATTTAATTCAAATTAAAATTTAATATATTACATAAGATAGTTTAGCTAAAAATAAATGGTTTTCGTAGGAGGGATGAACCTGGATGCTTTGATAAATTTTTAACTTATTGTATAAATTTAGTTAGGCTGAATATCAAATAAACCTGGTCAGTGCTATGGTCAGTAAGTTTTTGACACGATAGTTATATTCGGTTTTAACAGTCATATCAGAACCTCCTTTTTGACATGACTTTTGACTTTAGAGCAAAAATAATTAATAACTATTATAAATATGAAGTAAATATAAATAAAAGTATGTACATATATAAAATTACAAGTGATCATTCTACTACGTTTTTTAATTATTTTGATTTTGACAATAAATCCAATCCCCCTTTTTGTTTTGACAATTGGTGTCGAAACAAAATGGGGTTACTGTCAAAACAAAAAGATAAACAATAACTATTAAATTAATAATTCAAATTTAATACAGATAAAATTTAATATAGAGTTAAAATAAAAGTCAAAATGTTTTTTTTATTTATAATTTTATTAAAAAATAACTGTTTTCATACTATTTATTATGATTTTATAGAGAATTTTGATTTATTTTATCCTTAATTTTCTAAATAAATAAGTTCACTCATATCAAAATAAATATATACACTTATAACTAGTAAAACTTATATGTACTTATAATATTCTCAACTATTACTTACAAGGGAGGTAAGCATCTTGAAAATTCCTATTAAAACAAAGTTAAGCTAATATTAAAGAGCATGTTTGAAAATATTAGATAGGGTACATATTAGCTGCTTAATCTGCCCCTGGGTTAAAATATGCCCCATTAAATATTCAATTAATTTACTTTTAAACTAACAAAAAACAGCACAACTTATGAGTAATCGTGGTGCAACAGTTTGGCTGTCGGCCTTCTACCAAAGAGGTACCAAAATCAAATTCCAGCCGGGATGGTTGAATTTTATTTCTAATTTTCTTTTCTAACAAAGTTTAATAACTATTTAATATTTTTTATTCAGTTCATAAATTATTTTTAAATTTAAATTAATTTTTTATAGAATTTAAATTTCTAAAAACAAATTAACAGATATCTAATATTTTAAATGAAACAAATGCAAATTTTAAATAAAAAATTCAAACTAAAAATTTTTTTTTTGATAATTCATATTTAATTTATTTTAAAAATCTAATTTTTTTGAATTTAAAAATTTTATTTTTTTTTAAAAAATTAATTTAAATTAAAAAATAATAATTTATAAATTGAATGAATGATATAAATTGAATTAAAGATAAAGAGTTAACCTTTTTTAGAAAAAAAAATAGAGATAAAATTCAACTGTGCCAGCTTGGATTTGACCTCCAAAGGTGGACAGCCTAACTGTTAAACAAATACACATATGTTGGGAGATTTTTGTTAGTTAAAAGTAAATGAACAGAAACTTCAATGGTGCATATTTAACCCTAGGGGCAGAAAGTTGGCTAATATGTATCCTACCAGGTCTTAAAACATGCTCCTTAATTTAAGCTTAACTTTGTATTACTATGAATTTTTGAGATGTGTATTTCTCTTGTTAGTAAAATATCAATTAAAAAATTATTTCTTCGTAAAATTTTCATCAACTAGATAAATTTGAATTACGAATTTTTTAGGTCACTGTATTTTTCAGCAAAGTTTAGGTAATTATTTTTTTTTTTTGTAATTTTTTTAATAATTTCTTACCAATGAAATAAAGAGAACTTTTCTGCCTAAATTTATAATATTATCAGTGGCTATCAAAATGTGACAAAAAAATACTATTCTATAACATTTATAATTGAAAACTTACGAAATTGTTTTTTGTATCCATGCTTAACGGCAGTTGCTTGAAAGAATTACTAGTGTGCTATTTGAAATTATGAATACATTATGTGATTTGTGGTATTACATAATATATTTTATGGTAATATCTCAAAAGCTCTTAATATAATTATAAAATTATGTTCCACCACACTCCTTTCTGTAAAACATTAAGAGAAACTACAAGAGTGTTTTCATTTCTTAAGAATTCATAAGATTTATTTTTTGCTGTTTTTATCTTAATCTATCTTTAATCATGTGTTTTAATGAAATTTATGTTAGATGCGTATTTCTTTTAATGAACAATTTCAAAAATTTAATTATATATAAATATTAAATCGGCTGTTATTTTAAACACTTTAATTTTAACCAAAATGTTTGCTGTCAAGGTACAACCCCTGTTCTCGCAAAGTATGGCATTTATGAACAATCCCTGAAGGCTAAGATTAACAAATCTCAAATTAGTTTCACAAATTGGAAGCAATTTTTGTTTTCTTATATGGGGAAATTAGCATTTGGTTTTGATGTCAAAAACTGGATTTTGACGTTTCAGTGGCGAAAACCTACTTTTTTCTTTGTTTTGGTACAGCAAACAATAACTTAATAAAATTTTCTTTAAAAGTGTTATTGAAAATTTTATTAAGTTATTGTAAATTTTTTTAAGTTATTGTTAAGTTATTGAAAATTTTATTAAGTTATTTTGATATTGTGTCAATAAATATATACATAATTGTTTTTAAAATACTTTCTAACATAAATTGTTAAAATTGTACACATATGTTTAATTCTAAATTTGTGAAGAAACTAAGTATCAAAATTTTGAACTTCGTAAAATATTAAGACTATGTTAAAAATAGTGTAGGACATATAGATTTCATTTTGCTATTGATATCCATTAAGCATCTAATTTTTTACAATACCTGCATATAATCTTGATATTCTTATTCAAAATTTTAAACTAAAAAAAAAACTAATTGAAGAGCCATTGCTATTTTATCTAATTTTATACCTTTTATTTACTTAAAAAATCACATAAATAAGTATAAGATCATTGTATCGAAGCATGCTATAGTAGTGCTTTGTTTTGAACACTTTTTATTAACCAGGCATAAAAATACATTATCATAATTTTTATCAATAATCTTAAGTCATTTTATGTCCAATATCTTTCACAATTTTTTTAAAAATTTAATGTCTTAAGATACACTTTTTATTTAAACTTTAATTAGTTGAGATAAAAATACAATGTCACCAAAGTTCGGGTCATCAAATTATTTTGACTAAAAAGGTTTTTAAAGTAAGGGAAAAAAAACCATGGTAAAAATCATGTGTCAAAAACTTGTCAACCCTGATGCAGATACTTACTTAAACTGAAGTTAAACAATTTTTATTCTGATTAACTTAATTTACCCATTATAGATTGAGATCAAGTACTGCCTGGCTCTGTAGCAGAATCGCGGTGACACGTCAAAATTGTCGCAAAATATTGCAGAGATTTTGCAGAAAGAATTTGGATTTTCAGAAGTTGTAAAGAATTTCGGCTTTTTGCGGAAATTTTTATCTCTAAAATTATAACTAAAAGATGCCTTTTTCGCACATCAGAGGGGAAAGAAATGTTCATGATTTTTTTATTCTTATTTGAGAAGAATGAAAAATATAGAATAATGAAGTAAAAATTTCTTTTCTGCAGAAATGTTGAAAGATTTTTTTTCCCTCAAAAAATCATTCTTTGACACGCTCATTTTGAGCAGATATTCTCATTAATTCATGAGGTATTTCAATAGTTCTTTAAAACAGTTAATGCTACAAATTTTTGCTTTGTTTTTTTCGAAATCCTGACATCTTTCATTGTTCAGTTATTATTTATATTCTCATGAATTTTTGAAATATACCAATATTATTACAGCAAGCGAAATTCGGATTCAATAAATCATTATTTGACACAGTCATTTTGCACCGATATTCTTGTTAATCCGCGAGGATTTTGCCGTCAATCTATTTTTCAGTAGACACTGCTACGGATTCCACGATTTTTTTATGTGATGTTTTACGAAAAAGGAAATAATAAGTGTATTTTCTTGTTTAGTAAAATGTGAGAATCTGGCCCATGATATTAGAATTAAACAAATATTACATATTCATTTAAAAATTATATACAATTCTATTTTATACAAATAGGATTTTTGTAAACACGTTTTTGATAATTTAAATTTAGTTAGTAGCATGTATATTTATTATTATTAGAAGCATCTCGCAGAAAGATATTTGTGCTAGAGAGGTTTGCCGCAGAAAGCCCAAAAAAATTCTGCCACAGGGCTGCCTGGCTAGTTTAAATGTTCTATGTGGCCTATTAGTATTGGTAGAGATCCTTCATTAATTTTATTAAAGTTGGAAATAAATATCAATCATAATAATATAATATATAATACAATATTTAAAAAATATAAATTTCATCAATTAATCTGAGCTGTCTGTGGTCGGTTTTGCTAACTCTCTTTTAGTTGTTACAGTTTTGCATAGTAATTAAATCTTATTTAAATAAAGCTTTATGTTACTATACTAACATTCCTAAATTCCAAGATAATTTGTGAATTTGAATACTATAATACGCTTGAGGAATTTTTCAATGTTGCTATTAGGGATGTAACGAATATTCGGCCACTATTAGGTATTCGGCCCTTTTGCCGAATATTCGGCCTAGCCGTATAATGAAGTATATGTTATTATTAATTATGCTGCTATTATTAATTATTTAGATTTGTGAAAGCCTTATTGTTGGCATCAAGATAATTAAAATATTACAAAAAAAAAACAAGTTGTTAAATTTTTTTTTAAATATAGAAAGTTTAAAAAAGAAAATTTGTTAATATTTATTTCATTTTTAATTTAAAATTTGAAAATTATTTAATTACAAAATTAAAATTTCAAAAGCGAAACTTTTTAAAAAGTTCTTAATTTTCTGAGTTTTAATAATTTTTCTGACAAAAGAGAAAGTTAAGAATACATTTAACAGTAGTAAGTAATGAGTTATCTTAAATAAAGTAGCATATAAATTACAAGTATAACTATAACTAAAATATGCTATTATTAAGTATTTAGATTTATAAAAGCCATATTGCCTTGTTAATGGCATCAAGATATTTAAATTATTACAAAAAATAAATCAAGTTGTTAAAATTCTTTTAAATATACAAAGATTAAAAAAGCAATTTTGTTAATATTTATTTAATTTTTAATTTAAAATTTGAAAATTACTTTAATTACAATCAAAAGAGAAATTTTTTTTAAAAAGTAAGTATTCGGCCACCGAATATTCGGTATTCGGCCTAAAATTTGGCCGAATATTCGGTATTCGGCCCCATCACTATTCGTTACATCACTAGTTGCTATGAAAAAAGAAAAAAATAAGAGATTCTAAAATCCAGCAATTTTTATCCATTATTCATCATTATCCTTGTAATCTTTTTTAATAAAAACTTTCGTCGTAGTATTCCTCTTAGTTAATTTCAAATCATAAAAAATATTGCCTTCAAAGCTGTCCAAAAACCTACTCATATAACCTTCACCTATTTAGGAAACATTGAAACTCAAAATTGCAATATATAAACACTTTTTTCAAAAAAGAACACAAATGACTATAGAAATAAGGGGGGGGGGAATGGATACATATTTAAAATACCTGAAGTTTAATGTTTTATTTCATATTTTAGATATTAACATGAATAATATGCATAAAAAAGTAGCTCAAAATATCTTTCATACCTAATATAAATAAGTCTCTAAAATTCAATACATTTGAGAAGGAGGGGGAAAAAAACAATCTAAGTACACTAATATCCAACTAATGAAATAAAAAATTACTGAGCACAACCTTGAACTAAAAGGTTTTTCTTTAAGTATATCTTAACAATTGAAAAACAACATAGTTACATCATAAAACTTCATAAGCCTGATGAATTCAAAGGTAACAAAAAATTTGAATATAAACAGTTAAGGGTATTAAATATTATCTTCAATAAGTATATTCTTATAGAATAATGTAACAATTCTAAATATTATTTTTTAATAATTAATTTTCTTATGATAAAATTGAGAAAAACGTTTTTGATTTTGTTTACTTAGACTAAAACAGTATTTTTCTGCAAAATAAAAAGAGATAAAGAAAGAACAAATTTTAATAGTTAAAAAATTTTAATTGTTAAAACGCGAAATATAAATATATAAATTTTATATTCTAAATGCATAAAAATCAACAAAAGGGAAAATTTCTAAATAGATATTAATCATATTGATTTTACAGATAAACAAAAATATGGGGTATTTTTAAACATTTGAGTGACAAATAACATCCATATTATTAACGAAGAAGGAATTCTATTTGCAAAGGAATTCTTGAAAACAAACATTAACGTCTTGTACATTAATTACAAAGTTAAAAACGGATAACTGGTCATGAAAGTTATTTTCTCAAAATAAGAAAATAATTCGCAGAAAATAGAAAGAAAAAGAAAAAAAAAACTTGAAAAAAGTTCTATGACGATATTGTAATTAACGAAAATAAATAAACTGCGATAAAATGTTAATTGCATACCTTTTAACTTCATTTATAAGGTCCGCTCATGTCTTAGAAGTATCAAGTTGAATCACAAAGCAAAAGTTTCCCATCGAATCACAAACAACATAACGGTAACAAACAAAAAATATTCAGTTTAACCGGCTGGAATGCTAAGCATTCCCATTACAACGTGGAAATAAACAATTGTGACAGGCTGTCAAACTTTATAATTTCGATTTATCCATAGCTATGTCTTCACTCAACTTTATAAAAGTTAGCAAAAATAAGAAATCGGTTTTGTTTGCAAACGTTTGTTAATTTTTACACACACTAGGCTAATTAATCCGATACAGAAAATCAACACATAAAGCGTTTCAACAAAACAAAACGATCAGCTTCAACAAAATTTATGGAGAAATTGAATTCAATCAATAAACTTGTCGAATCGATTGTATATTGCATGATTAATCGATATTTTCGTATCGATATGAAGAAGACATGAAAGAGAACACAAATATACACGGGAAATGAACTATTTAAAAAATATGGCAACGATTTTTATTCTCACCGCTTTTTATAAAAATAGCATAAAATGTCAATATGGAAAAAAGCTACAGTTTTGTGAAAATGAAAGAAATTTAAGATCTAATTTTTTAATGTTTGAAAAGTTACTGCAACACAACATTATTCCAGTGATTACAGAATCAAACTCCGCTAAAGAGGAGCCGGGGTTCGATCCTCGATTCCTCAAGACCCACTGAGAGCATGTTGTTATTGTTATGGATGGTGTTTTCTACACTAGGAAACGCTGCAAGTTCGGGACTGCCTAAATTTCCGGGTTACTGTTTCAGTTGTATTTTAAAGGCATTTGGCATCATTGTGTTTTGAGATTCTTGCAAACAATGTATTTGATTACTCATGTTTACAATGCTAACAATACTTGTGTTTGCAATACTAAAAGTGTTAACACCAACGTAAGATGGTGCACAGCTTGCAACACGAACAAACAGTAATAAACAAATGGAAAGAGGCCAAATCAAGACTGCCAAAAAAGCGAGATATTCAAAATCTAGCAACCATGTCACCTTTTTTAATAATAAATAACAAAATAACTAAAACAAATTTTCACTCCAAACTCACCAGAATTAAATAATAACATTAATATCTTATGAAATATGGCAGATTTGAGCCCAGAAATTATCTAATTTATTTCTTTTATTGAAAACAAAATTATCCGTCTGAAAACATCGCCTATCAGAATAACATGTAGTAAACAGCTGCAAACTTTTTAACCGGAACTAGAGTAGGCGCCGAGCTCAAGATTGTTATTGTTTACATTCCTATTGAAAACACCATCCATTGCTGTTAATTTACGTCGCACTAGAGCTTGCCCAATGGGCTATTGGCGACGGTCTGAGAAACATCCCGGAGGATGATCCGAAGACTTGCCATCACAATTTTGATCCTCTGCGGAGGGTATGACACCCCCGCTTCGGTAGCCCGACGACCTGCGCGCGAAGTCGAGCACTTTACGGTAGCACAGTTAAACGAGGGCCAATACCGCACACCCTCGGTCCCTACGCAGACTGATCCAAGTGGTCATCCACCCGCACACTGACCGCAACCAGTGATGCTTGACTTCGGTGATATGCTGGAAACCGTGTCTTAACGATCAGTCCACTGCAGGACCTGAGAGTATGTGACATACATGCATGTGAATCGAAAGATCTGTAGTCTGTCGTTAAAAAGTACCATGGGTAGAGAGATCTGGAGAAAATTTTCTTCCCCTTCAGATCGACGTCTAAATTGAGGAAGGTATGTTTCTCAGACAATCACCAATAGGCGATCGCAACGCTCTAATACGCCATCTGAGGAGGAGACTGGTTCCATCCCTTTGACCCTTCCCCTCCGATATTTTTCCCTATCTTAATATTTTTTGCATTTATCGCAAATAACTCGAAAAATTCTGCCACAGTGAAATCATGTATATACTGTAAGATCTGGTATTACTCTTCTACATATTTATTGTAATATCTATTCTTTTTTTCTTTATTTATTTTAATCATATCTGTTAGCATGTTACTTCCAAAGTTGTGCTACAAAATACTAGGGGCCTCCCTGGCCGAGCGGTATCGCCGGTCCAAACGCTCTGTTAAGCGTGGAGGTAGCGGGCTCGAATCCCGCCATAACCCTGGATGTATTCTTTGTGATGTCCTTCTCTGAATTGTTCTATCTGTATTTTCTACTTGACAATGACTTATAAGCCTATATTGAGCACACAAGTCAGCAAATGTATGTAATTTCAATAAAATAAATACAAAATACTAGATGCATAGCTGGCAACTCTACTGGATTTTGCGAGTTTATCGTGATCTACTCGTTGGTTGTCAAAAATATTCTTTTTAAATTTCCATGACGCTTTCTTTTAGAACTATGTTTAATGTAGTGTAATGCAATGTAGTTAACAATTATTTGTGGTGTTCTAAAAACTTCAGTGTTTTTATGCGTAAGTAAGTTATTATACTGCTAAGTTCAAGAATTTTTAAGTTTAATGTGATTAATAAATAATTTACTATAATAATTTATCTGAGAAGCATCATTTGAGCAAATATTTCATTTCCTTTATATTTGTTATGTGTTTATCACCTATTTGTCATTGTTTATATTCGTAGTTTAAGTTCGAACACAATATCAAAGATAATTCTCTAAAGCTTGCAATGACTTTGATAAAGATTAGCCTGTTTGAAACAGTCATGACAAGTTAATTAAACCCATTGCACATAAATAAAAAATTGTTGCTAGACGCTGAATTGAAAATTACAGACAATCCTAAATGCTAGTGAAGTTTATGAAGCAACATGCGGGGCTCAATTTGATCATCGATATATTTAGCTCGCAATAGACTCTGATATTAAGACTCTACGTCATCGATATTAAGACTCTACGATTTATGACTATCTTGGAGTGATGGTGAAAATAAAATCAGCATTGCGCACCTACCGCCTTTATTTCCCTGACAAGCTGGTACCCGCTCTAAAGCTGAATGGATTCAAAACCTAGACTAGATCCATAGTTTTTTTTCATCATATCTTTGGTGTGAATTTAAAAACATTTTGTTCACAGAACTCGATGTACAGTGTGCAAAATAAAAAAACAGACCACCCTGAATAAATTTTGATCTAATAATCGGATTTTCACGTTTTATAACTCAACCTTAAAGGTTCGAAGGGGTGATCTCAAATATGCTAATTAATTAGTGCAGGCGGTATTTTAAGTTACGAAATCAAACACAAAAATGTGCTTTCTCTGAATAAACATACCTTTTTTCCGACGAATTCCCCCAAAATATAGGGGTAGCCACAATCTGGGGAATATGGTCCCTATAGTTTGATCAGGAGAGCGATCCAAAGTTTGGATGCCTTAATCTTAATTTTATATTTTGCATATTTCGCTATATATAGAGACCTTTTTAAGCGAGTTAAAAAAAATTTTGAACATAATTTTAAAATTCGTTTATTCAAAGAAAATTGCATGCATAAAATAAACTTCAGTGAATATTTTTTATTTCTAATTACGTTATTAAATAATAGCTGGAAAATTTCTGAATTTTAAGGCATACAACTTTTTATACAATTTAGTAGTATGTAATTTTACACGGCAAAATACAAAATTGAGCTAAATCTATCGAATTGTTCCTACGTATATTTAAAATTCAATTTCTCTGAAACTATTCGACCGATTTTGCTCTAACTTTGCATTTTGTTATGCGAAATTACATATTTTAAAAGGATGTAAACATTTTATACCTCGCAATTTAAATTTTTTTCGACTATCACTTAAAATTATAAATATTTACTAAAATATATTTTTTGTATGATGTAATCTTTGGATAAACGAATTTCGTAATTGAGGGCAAATATTTCTCAATTCACTTAAAAATTTCTTGAGATATGTTGCCATGCACAAAAAGTAAAATTACCATTACGGGATTTTAAGCATTGGACCGCTCTCCTGGACAAACTATTGAAACCACATTTCCCAGATTGCGGCTACCCTCAATATTTTAGGTGTCAGAAATTCGAATCTGTTGAAAAAAAAGTTTGTTTGTTCAGAGAAAGTACGTTTTTGTGTCTGATTTCGAGACTTAAAATATCGTCTGCACTAAGTAATTAGCATATTTGAGGTTACCCCCTCGGGACATTACAATTGAATCCTAGAAGGTGAAAATCTGATCATTAGATCAAAAATTCTTCAAGGTGGTGCATTTATTTATTTGCTCACTGTATATAATTTCAGTAATATGGGTTGCAGTTTCTTCGATTACTATTATACTAATTAAATTGTATTATCCTTTTTCTGATGTAATCAATGCTTTAAATCGTTTACGATTATTAGTAATTTATTCTTGTTTAATCATTATTTAGAATGAATAACAATTGTAATTAACACCTAATTCTAAACGGTGACTTGTTGATTTGTATATAACTGATGGTCTGCCCCGACTACCAGCCGCGACAAAAAATCACGCAAGCGGCCAACTAATCATGGTGTGAGAGATCCCTTTGACGTCGGGTTAACAGTGAGAGATTCCATGAACGCAGATTTGGTGAAATTTTATCCAAACAATTTTTCATAAAAACAAGATAGTCTTGATACTTGACCCACGCATTCCGTTGTTTCCTAGATTGGGATCAAAATTGAAAGGGTCTCGGTCATGAAGAACTGTATTTTATATAATTTATGTTAGTAAAAATTATTTGTATCTTTAGTTTTGGTATTATTCAATTACAATCAGGACTTCTAGATATGATATTTATACGTAGAGGTTATAAAAATAATTTTAAAATAAATTTGTCAAACTGACAATTAAACAATTTGTCACTGCTGTAAAAGATTTTCTCGAAAAAGTTTATGAGTTAGCATGTATGTAAACGTTCAACCATTCCTGGAATTTTGCAGCAGTTTTTTCGTGTCAAGAATTTTTTCTATACATTATCGACAAAACACTGTTGAAAATAAAAATTTAAAATAAAAAAAAATGTAAAAGGAACTAATATAAAGAAAAACAAGCTTTTCTAAAGGCTAAAAATCTGCTTAGTTAAATTTTCCTTAAGTCGTTCAAAAAAAAATCGGAAGATAGTATTTTAAATCTGTTCCCCCTCTTTTTTTTGGACGTCTTATTTGAATTATCTAACAGCTATGTCTAAAATACATAAAATTAAAATAGAAAAGCAATAAATAAAATTTTAAACGAAGTTCTTTTAAAAACTAGAAGAATTTCTATTAGCCTTATTAATTGTATTGAAACATTGAGGCAATGCTTAATGTTCAAACTTCAACATTCTCATTCAATTAAAAAATAATAATAAAAATAAAAGGAGAGAAAAAAAAATTATAAATAATCTCACTAATTTTTTTTTCTTCAAATGGCAGGCACTGAACATTATTCTTCGCCTAAGAAGATGCCGAAATTGTTACTCATTTCACGTTACCCAGTGGGCACCTGTGAACCAAGGTCACGGAGGCGAGCAACATTATCCACGCCACACGGCCACAAACCCGTTTATAGGGTGGGCCACATTCACACATCACACACAACAGAGGACAACACAAAAGAGAGAAACATCCATGCCCAGAGCGGGATTCGAACCCGCAGCCATTGGCTTCGCAGTCAGGCGCGCTACCCGCTCGACCACCTGACCGGCGAATCTCGCTAAATTTATCTTTTGAAAATTATTGTAAACCTGATTCTCCTCCCTCTCAAAATACTGTCTTAAAAACTGCTGCTCACGTCATGCGCAACTTTGCACTTATATTACTGCTGGTGATCATTTATACTCTTGGAATTTACTTGCTTGGTTGAAGTTTAAAATTGATGTTTATTAATGATATTTTGTTTTATTGTTTCAAGCTTAAAGATATTTCCTTTTCTTGGATACAAAAAGTAGGTACTCGGTTTGATTGCATTTCATTTACCTTATTGAGTATTTAATTTACGCGTTGCTATTTGTTTTTTTAAGATTATCAATTAATATTAGCTTAAGAATTTAAAACTTAAATTTATGCTTGGGACGGCCTTACCCAAAGGACATTGAATGCTTATTATGCTCCCTTCTTAATTTCAATAAGTTTCAAGTAAACACTGAAACTATAATTTAAATTTAATTATCAATACTTTAATTTATTATTGTTATTACTATTTTACCTTAAATTTTTCTTTTGGGTGTATGAGTTGCCTATAGATTCAAGTAAATAGTTCCAGAGACATGTCAAAAAAAAGCAAAAAGTACATTTAACATAATTATTAAAAATAGAAATTAGCTCTAACGCTAATTAGATTTGGATTAATATCAAAATATAGCTCAACAAATAAAAATATTTCAGGAATTGGAGATTGGAGTTTTATGAGGCTCCAGACTACTTATCAGGATTTAAAAATAGAAACTGTGTATTACTATAATTTGAATCTAAGTTTCGCCAAACGTAGCATTTATAATATTTTCTTAACCCACTTTCGTGTGTATCTTATGGCTAGAAGATTGTACTTTAAATTTCGGTAACTTTACGATAAGCTTTAGCACTTTAATTTCGGGACAGGATAATACATGTTTTATTCATTTTCTAATCACCATAAGTAGAATTGATAGCTTATAGGAATAATCTTCTATCGAAGATTTGACTTTTTTCTTAGTAGCTGGGAATGTTCAAATTAAAATTGGAAGTCTGTGCTATATGCCAATACATGTTTTAACCACTTCCTGTCCACTATAAGCAGAATTTATTACCAGATTATTGGCTAATAGGAAATTATCATAAATCTAAATGTAAACCCCTTCCCGACTAGCTAGTGTGCGCGATTTCAGAATAAACGTCTTAATCGGGTGCATATACACCATCCCTTAAATTAATTGCGCTTATTAAATGGGCACTAGAATTGTATAACTACAAATTCAGAAATTTTTTGACCATTATTAATTGAAATAATGTGGAAATTTTTATTTTTTTTTTTGACAGAATTATCTTTGGTTAAATAAATTTTATAATTTGTGTAAAAATTTTAACTTATTTGAACATGAATGTTTGGATCTCTTAATGTTAATAAAGCTTTTACAGTATTTTGCTACATTTGAAGAACTTTTGAACTTTTTTAAGCGAATCATGAAGTTTTTGCACAAGATTCGTTTATCCAAAGATAATTCTATGCAAAAAAAACTTGAAATAATTATTTTTTATTTTATTTACTAATTGTCGAAAACACTTTGCATTGCTAAATATAGAATTTTTTTACATAATTTTTAAGAAAGTAATTTTAAAGGCAAAATAAGAAATTTGAATGAAATCGGACTAATAGTTTTTAGGTAGTCCAATTCTAAAAAAAGTTATTTATGTAAAATTCGGTTTCTGAAGAACACTTCGATTGATTTTATTCAAATTTTAAATTTTTGATTTGCATAAGAAGTTTTACAAGGCGAAATTCGCAGAAAGAAATTTTAACATTTAAGATTTAACCTTTCTACCGCTCTTCTTCATAAACTGTTGATACCATATTTCGCATCTTAAAGGTTCGAAAGGATGACATACATGCTAATTAATTAGTGCACATATTTTAAGTTACGAAATCAGACAGAAAAACATATTTTCTCTGAACAAACATGCCTTTTTTATGGTGTTTCTTGGGTTTTTGACTCACAAATTATAGGAGTGGCAGCAATCTGGGAAAAAAATATTTATGGTCAGAAGAGCGTTTCATAGTTTGTACCCCTTAATGTTATGTATTACTTTTAGGTATGAGACCACATCTTGAGAATTTCTTAAAGCGAATTGAAAATTTTTTTGCACTGAATTAGAAAATTCGTTTGTCCAAAGCTAATTCCATGCAAAATATAACTTTTAGTCAAAATAATTATTTTTTATTACTTTAGTAAATGATAGTCTAAAAAATTTTGAATTTAAGTTAACAATTTTAAATAGAAAAGCGCAAAATTTGAACGAAATCAATCGAATAGCTCTTAAAAATGCGACTTTTTCAAAATTCGATTTTTCAGGAACTATTCGATCCATTTTACTCAATTGTTGTATTTTGCCATTTAAATTTCCCTCTTTAAAATGTTATAAAAAATTGTATACTTTACCATTCAAAAAATTTTCAGCTATTATAAAATAAAATAAAAAATTAAATATTTGTCGAAAGTTATATTTTGCAAAGAATTATCTTTAGATAAACAAATTTTATATTTGTATGCAAAATTATTTTAATTCATTTAACACTAGAAAGACTGAAACTTAGTATATACCTATGTTGCCCAAAAGCAGTCAAAATGACTGCTTTTTTCAAATTTGTTTAATTAATGTTTAATATTTTTATATTATTTACAGTTATATAACAAGTTATTAGTAAATATTAACAATAAAAAAATTTACTTCAGTTGGAAAGAAAATATTAATTTATGCATTTTTATTTGCACATTTTTTGCAAATGAAAAAGCAGTTGAAAAGCAGTCAAAATGACTTCCTGTAGGCAACCTAGTGTTAAAAAGCTCTCAAGACATGGTGAAATACGCAAAAAGTAAAATTAACTTTAAAGGGTCTAAGCTTTGAACTCAGACCACACTATTGGGACGATTTATCTCAGATTGCGAATACCCGTTAGGCGGCTCTTTTGACCAAACTATTATTGAGACCATATTTCCTAGATTGCGGCTACCCCCTATATTTTGTGGGTCAGAAATGTGCATCCGTCGAAAAAGGATGTTTTTCACAGAAAGTACGTTTAATATTTCTCTAATTTCATAACTTAAAATATCGTTTGCATTAACACATTAGAGGTCCATCGAACCCTTAAGAATGAGTTCTAGAACGTAAATATCCGATCATTAGATTATCTCGCACTAGAGTGAACTTAAAGACATTGTTCCCAGTATAACACCGAAGTCAAGCATCACTGGCAACGATCAGTGTGTGGATGGGTCATTACTTTGATCAACCTGTAGAGGAACCAAAGGTGTGCGGTATCTATCCCAATTAAACTTTTCAACCATTAAATGCTCGACTTCACGTGCAGGTCGTCAAGCTACCGAAGAGAAGATCCATCCCCTCTGCAGAGGATCGAAATTGTGTTGACATGTCTTCGGATCATCCTCAGGAATGTTTCCCAACTCTACACCAATAGCAAACACAAAAAAAGTTTTATTTTTTTAGTAAAAATTTGTTATTATATGGAAGTATGCAAAAACTGGGTGTATATATGGAAATAAAATTGGGAATGCATGGAAATGATGAAAAAAGATTCATTTTTTTCCTACTGAAATATGTCCCGCAGATCTATAAGACACGGTTCCCAGCAGATCACCGAAGTCAAGCATCAGTGGCTGCTGTCAGTGTGCTGGTGGGTGACCACTTGGATCAATCTGCGTAGGTACCGAGGGTGTGCGGTATTGGTCCTCGTTAAACTGTTCTACCGTAAAGTGCTCGACTTCGCGAGCAAGTCGCCGGGCTACCGAAGCGGGGGTGCCATCCCCTCTGCAGAGGATCAAAATATATCTTCGGATCATCCTCAGAGATGTTTCCCAGACCGTCGCCAATAGCCCATTGTAAAGCTCTAGTGCGACGTAAATGAACTACAACGACAACAACCTACTGAAATATTTTCATAGAAACAAATAAAAAATATGACTTTATTGCTCTGATAAACTTTCAGGAGTTTAAAAAATCAAGGACGATTAGGAACATATTTGGAATTTTTCGCCAATTATGTTAATGAACCAGATTCAAGAGCATAAATTACTAATAAAATTTTTAATATATTTCTCCGTTACTGTAACCAATCTCCCAAGAATTTTTATTTGAAGTGTCATGGAATATAGTTACCAGTGGTTATATCAGACCTATGCCCCGGCTTTATACGACAGCACTATTCAGCTGACTTTAGATGTTATACCGATTGAGCAGCCTAGTGCTAGCTCGATTTGTTCATCGTTCATGATCTGGATTGGTCGAGGGAAATTCTGTCATAGCACCAATCAAGAAAAGAAGAGCCTCTGCGAACTTCGCATTGAACGAGTCGGAAATGCCCCTTTACTGTTTGAGTTGAATACTACCAAAGATGATGTTTGTTTTAGTTATTTTTTATTGATAAATTCACTGCAACTTCTACTTTCTGCTAAAATATCAGATCTGTTTATGCGAAAGTTTATAAATGCCGGTCTGATTATGGAAGAAAAAATTAAATTAATCGTCGCGGGAAAAACCCCTGAAAATGTAAAATTCTTATTCAGTTACTTTCCTATTTATTATTACAATTGTTTTGATTTAATTAATTTCTGTCATCCTAAGTAATATCTTCTGCTATTAACTGTTCATTATGGCGTCCATTGGTGTTACCGAAACTTTTAAATTCATCAGCTGTTTGTAAAATGTTAATGTTTTATTTCTTGTTATTGCCTGAAACTACTTTGTATGCGTTCGGATAAGTAATTTAACTGTTCTCCATTCATGTTATAAAATTTTTTTGGAAGGGTTTTGTTAATTGATCACTTTTCTTACCCTGTTGTCAAAAAGATGGATGATCAGTCTAAGGAACAATTGTATGAGTTGGAAAATTATCTGTAATTTTCTAGTAACCTCAAAAACTGAACTCAAATTCTTGTATTTTTTCCATGTAATTTACGCATGATATAATTATATCTATACATATATATTTATATAATTCGAGTGCTAGGCTTATTCAAATTTAATATATTGTATAGTGATTTTTTATTAATTTATAAACAACGTGTTACTCTATACTTTACCTTATTCTATTGCTTTGCTTGCCCATTTAATAACCTATCTGTAATAATGTATTATTGTCATATTGATTTTAATAGTTACATCTTATATCAATATGGTAAATATTTACAATTGGATTCGCCTCTTGGGGATCGATTGTGGGAACTTCAGTTGCCAAGGTGCCAAATAGATTTTAAACTCACAAATTTAAAAAACAAAACAAACATGTTTACTGAAGGGTGGCTACGAGTTTCACCTTTAGAGTTGGTCCTTTTCTGTGATGTTTTTTTTAGTTTTTATTTTCTCTGGGAGGGGGGGGGCTGCTGGGGGAGATTTCCATACTGTGATCTGTGGCAGAATAATTGCCATGTCTTGGCAACTTCCTTGCAACAACCCTCAAGAAGCTAAAAAAATATATATAATTGTCTGATAATAACTTGTGAAATACTTTTGGATTTTGTTGTTAATGCTTATATGTTGTAGGGACATTATCTATAAATTAATTGGCTGTTGCCCACAGGGTTGGCTTTTTGCCGTCAGAAATTGATTTTTGCCATGCCAGTGGCAGAAACTGGTAATAATCGGTAAAAACTGGCAGAAACTAAAAAAACTTCTATATTAGTTCTAGTAATTGCTTAATGACATTTTGTTTAAGTGAACTGAAAAATTTAACTCCATGTAACTGTAACAAATTTTTTAATTCATTGTTTGTAAATATATATTATTTTGTTTATATTAAATATAAAGAGTGCAGCATATCAAATATTTATATAAAATAGAGAATAAAGTAATGTAATAATAAGTATTAATACTAGATTTTAGTTTATTATATTAAACTCCGAAATTCAGTAATTATTTTCATGTAACACTTAACGTAACTGAATAGAGCTATTTTCAAATAATTTTTTTATTTTCAAGACATAATTTGCATGGCATACAGATTTAAACACAGTTGCTGATACATAGTGACATACAGATTTAAACAGGCAGTTACTGATTATCATTTGCTAGCTTATATGCTGCATCCAACGTATTTGGGATTGAAATTATCACGTGCTGAAGAAGAAAGTGCCAGAATTTTACTCTCCAATTTTAACCCAGATTTTGTACCTTATGTCATAGCTTTGCAAAACTAATTGACACTATTTCCTGAAACTTATTTTTCCAGTCAAGTTTTGACAACTACCCCAGCTGCTACATTATGGTCCTGTTTTAAAAAATATGCAATAGATGAAAGTTTCACAAATCTTGCTTGTTCCTTGATGGCAATGCCTGCTAGTTCTGTTGGACTTGAGAGAATCTTCTCAAATTTCTTGTTCGTGTATAGCAAATTTAAAAATTGTTTAGGTTTAGAAACTGCATCAAAACTTCTCTTTTGTTATAGATTACTACAGAGTGCAAACAATGTAATTATTGATTTTGAATGGTGATAATTTTGTAAGTAAATTTTACTTTGTTTAACATTTAATTGTTTTTTCTATGAATTATCCATTGTATGTCAATCTCAGTTCTTACTTTTGTCATTATCTGAATTTCTGCCACAAATGACGCAGATAAGGGTTTCTACCATGCCAGTTTTAACCGGTTCCTACCAGTGGTTTTGACCACCTCAGCAGAAACTTGCCAACCTTGATTGTCCTTGGCTTCACCAGTGCTGAAATACTAGGGTTATTAACTATTTTCAAGGGATATGCATGATATTGTGAAATTTTAAATTAAATTTAAGTAATTATATAAAAAAAATTTCCTGCAATCACATACACAAACAATCTTTAGTATACGTTCAGGACATTCCAGCATAGTAGACAGCAGAAATGGTTATATTTCCGTTTTGTGATCTGTCACGCCAACTACAATTGCTGAGGTGCCAAATTAGATTTTAAACTTGCAAATTTTTGTTAAAAGAAAAAGAACAAGCAGATGTTTGCCTGGGGGTGGTTAGAAGTTATACCTTTCGAGTTGATCCCATTGTGTGATATTTTTTTTAGTTTCTCGCTGGCTGCCCAAAAGTTGCCTATTGTTCTGCCACAGATCATGATACAGAAATCTCCCCTCAGAAATATTAAATTTATTTCCATCGTTGTTGTAAGACAAGATAGAAATTAATTATATCCTGATATAATTGCCTGAAAATTTATAAATAATTTTATTCTTAAAAATCTGAAGTAATCATGATATAAATTAATTAAAATCAATATTTAGATTAATAAAAATTACCAATCTGTAGTTATTTTCTATAATATCAAATATTATTGATCTTTAAGTATAAATTAAACCACATATTTTGAAAAAAGCAGTTAATAGTTTCAATTATTTTGGCTATAATTTTTTATCATGATTATATAATATGAATCATAATTATAATAATTCAAATACAGTAGAGAACCGATTATTCGGAATGATCGTGACCATCACTATTCGGGATAACTGATTTTTTCCGGTTTTCTGAATAGCTATAAAAAGCAGTCTTTTTATTAAACTCAAAAAAAAAAAAAAAAAAAAATATGTGGCNTTTTTTGATTTGTAATACACTAATGATTATTTCCAAAATGATGGTAAGGTGAACATCTTTCAAAAAAGAAAGAAAAATCTTAAAGTCTTATAAGGAAAAAAAAAATTTTTTTTAAAAAATTGCGGGGAAAATTTATCGAATTTCATTCCGGTTTTTTGGTTTTCTGATTTCCGGATATCTGGTTCTGTACTGTACAAATATTGGGCTTGATTTAAATAGTCATGTAGCTTGACTTCTAAAGAAATTCTTAGGTTTTTGTCTGATTTCTACATTTTTTAATTTTGTTTAAACCTTTAGCACCGTTCCACTCTGAGAATAGACTTTTTACCAGTTGTTACTTTGTGCGGAGTGAATAATAGTTATATATTACTTTTTGTTACATATATTGCCCACTTTATGTTTATTGTCATTTATTTTCCATAAAATATTGCAACATAAAGTACTATTTATCATTTTAGTAAGTATAAACTTGTTCATTAAATAGATTCATTTTATTTTTCTCTGTGAATTAATATTATATGTATTTCTTAAATCTATTTGTTTTTGGTTGAACTTACTTTTTTTTGTTGTAGGTAACAGAATTGCAACTCGATGGATGCGAAGGTCCTCCAAAGTTGCAACTTGTGCAGCAATTTTCTAATCTAGAATCTCTCAGTTTAAATAATTGTTCTCTTACAAACTTAAAGGGATTTCCAAAATTACCATCATTGAAAAAAGTAAAAAAAACTCATTTATTTTATGCAATATTATAATAACTAAAATCTATTTCATGTCTTCTTAACAATAGGTTTTTTATTTATTTGCTTGTAAAATATTTCATATTGAACAAAAGTGTTTTATTATAAAAGATTAGGAATTGGCTTTCATTGTGTAGAGTAAATTTTTCTCGAACTTCTAACACCTTTGTGTTCTGGGGAAAACGTACTAAAGTTTCAATTGAAAATAAATAAAATCTAATTTTGTCCCCTTATTAAAAGTTAATGCTTATAGTCTTGGAAACATTTATCTTCCATTAATAAATTTCTGTCTTTTTATTCAACTATTTTAGATATACTAAGTTAGAAAATGTAGTTTTTGAGTATTTTGTAATGATATTTATATAAAAATGTTTTTTGTAACATCAGTCACAAGCGCTTTTTCTCTATTTGTCATTTCATGTGTACTTTTAATGTTTTTTTTTTTTAAAAATAACAACCACATTATTGCTTTTAAAAAAAGAATTTCGAAATAAAAATATATTTTACCCAGTGTTCTGTCTAATGTAACATCAGTTACATGTTATGTTTTCATTCTAAATAAAACATCTATAATTTTAATCTTATTTGCTTAATATTAGGCTATTGAATCATCAATATATCATTTATCAGATATCAATCATATTTATCAATGAAAAAGTTTAACAATAAGAAAATCTATCAAAATGTAACATCAGTTACCATGAAACTTTATTAGGAGTGCACAACCTGCATCCCGCGAACAGTTGACGTAAGCCCATGGCAGTGCCTGAATATTACAGAAATATTACATTATGTTAAAAAAAAAATAATAAAAATTTTAAATTTCGCTATCTAGTTTTCATTTTTTGATTTCCTTAACTAAGCAAATTCTATTTATTTTATATCTTTTTATTTTATTTTTACAGTTATTGATACAAATGTCTATATGGTTTGAAAATTTTAATATTTTTGATACAATATTATGATGCACAAATTTAGAGTATGAGTAAATACTTTCTGAAGTACTTGATTACCCTTTTATTTATTACCTGTGTTGTTGACCAGCAATTTTGCTCAGAAACTATATCATGCTTTTTTTTTAGTCCTTTATGTAATTAAATATGGCAGTAACATTCTAAATAAATTTTGGTAAATTTTATTTGTGCTGAATTAAATAAAATTAAACTTATTTAAGACATAATGTCTAAAGCTTTTGCAATAGCCTATATCATCCTGTGTTTCATAAATTGAAATAGAGAATGCAAGTGCATTACCAAGTTAAGCCATCATAGGTCAACAACATTTGGCCATGAAGAGACAAGTTAAATCTTCACTGGCCAACAATGTGTTAATACCATATAATTATGACATGTGGTTTTTGAAATACGTTTTATATAATTCCCTTTTAATATACTTTATTTGTATCGTCAAAAATTCAAGTTTTGAGGACAGTGCACTGCTTTTCCAAATTGTATTTAAAGTCTCCATTATTAAAATTCAACATTAGTACGATACAATATTAAAAGTGCTTTAAAAAAAAACTTTCATATTTATCATTCATAAAACCTCTTCTATTTTACTAGAGGTAAAAAGTACAGTACAGAACCCGTTATCCGGAAATCAGAAAACCGGAAAACCAAAAAACCGGAACGAAATTCGATAAATTTTCCCCCCATTTGAAAAAAAAAAAAAAATTTTTTTTCCTCATAAGATTTTAGAATTTTTCTTTCTTTTTTGAAAGATGTTTACCTTACCATCATTTTGGAAATAATCATTAGTGTATTACTCCATCGTTTTTTCTTCTTTTTAAGATTATTTCCAAAAAAAAATTTTTTTTTAGTTGGGTTTAACAATAAAAAAACGGCTTTTTGTAGCGATTCAGAAAACCGGAAAAATCAGTTATCCGGAATAGCGATGGTCCCGATCGCTCCGGATAATCGGTTCTCTACTGTATATTCTTAACTCCCTTCAAGTATAGTCTCAATTAAATGTTGAATCTTATTTTGTGCCATAATGGTTTTGTTTTTATTTTAATCATAATCATTTTAAGCCCTGTAAGTTCTTTTTAATTAGATGGTATTTAATTTGCATTTATATTTCTTAATAAAATATTTAATATTTAAATTTTTTTATTCATTGAACATTTAAAAGTGTTAGAATTTTTTTAAAAATAATTTTTGTTTTATATGGTGTGATAAAAAAAAACATGATTTTTTCCCCAATATTTATATTTATTTTGATAAATCTGTATGTGTTAAGACTGAAAAGTATTAAAAAAAAATATCAGTTTTGCTTTTTGCAGTTTTAAAAGTTCTTTCAGTTTTAAAAGTATTTAATTTCATTATAAAGTATTTAATATTACTGTCAAAAAGGATTTAGTGCCTTCATAAAATAACCATAAATGTGTCTCATTAATATCTAAATAATTGGCCTTGCAGCCTTTCTCTAAAAATTTCTGTCATCTAAGCATATTAAAAATTGAAGAAAATTAAGTAATATTTGTTGTGATGTGAATTATATTAAGGTTATCAACTGCTTTATTTATTTATATTTTAAATAAAGAAAGAGTAACTTGTGTTTGTTTTATCATTCTTTTCTAATTCTTATTTTTCTCCCTTTTGATCTGCGTAAAGTATTTGAACCTTTGCTAAATTTCTGAGCAAGGTCAATTAAAATGTGTTACTGAATCTAATTTTTTATTTTTATCTTTGCATACATTATATTTTCAAGTTTATTATGTAAGATAATAAACTGCAGAACTTTGGCTAAGGGAAGAATGTCTTGGCATAGGCTTGTCTAGAAGGCCAAGGCCCACCCTGGGCTGTTGTGCCAATGAGAAGAAGATACATTATATTAATTTTCAATGAAAAATAATTATGCATAAAATTTATAATAATAGCTCTATGAATTTGTCTTTAGTGGTTTATATTTGTCAGCTAATAATTTCTTAAATATGAGCTAATAGTAGAGCATAAACATTGTTGTTTACACTCTTGTATAATTCGAATTTTAAAATTTATTTTTAATTTTTTTTATTTTTTTAAACTTTTAGTTGGAATTGAGTTCAAATAATATAGCAACTACATTCTTTCTTCTCCATGGATGTTACAATATAACTCATTTGAATTTGAGCAACAATAAGATAAAAGATTTGTATGTGTTAAAACCTTTAGTAAGTATAAATTTAAAAAATTCTGTTTAAAATATATAGTCACATGTAGAGATTCAAAATTTTTAGAACAAGGATTTTGTTATTTAAAACTAACATAATTCTGCATAAATATTTTAGAAATACGCAATACACAATTCTTAATTTTATTTAAATAATATCTGAAAATAAAATTTTCCAAAAATATTTTTTTAAATGTTTCTGATTTATATAGACCTTACTTAAATTATATAAACAAATTCTTATTTAAAGTTTAATGCTTCTAACTTTTTATTCAGAAATAAGCTCTTATCTAGAAATTTACACTTTTTGATTTCATTATCTAGTTGAAGCATAGCATGAGATCAAGCCTCAATCTTGGTTATGGATTTTAATCTGCAGCACAATCTTTATCAATTCAAAGTTGAATGAAATTCCAAGACTGTAAAACATAGGCTGTTTTTGTAAGAGTTAGGCTTAATACAACATGCCCATAAAAAATATTTAAATAAATATGATGCATAACAATTAAGCGCAAGAAATTTTTTTTTATTTTAAAAAAGGGAAGTTTCCATACCACTTGTAAGCAAATAACCAAAGATTTTAGTTCATTAATGTGAATGTTAGAAAATCAGATATTATGCATATTTAGCTTTATATCTACAGAATAGTTTGAGTTTTTAAAAGTTTTTCTACAGTTCAGAAAATTTTTGCATATACGTAGGAAATGATACTTTTCTACTGTGAATATTTTCTTTCTCCCAAATTTTTACTCATTTTTTTTTATTTCTCAATATACTATAAAAACATTATGAATTAAAACAGTTTTCAATTGTTGTGAGCACATTTTTAGTAGTAAGAGAATCACAAGCTATGATCCAGTTTTGCCGCATAAATTTCTAGATTTCTTCGGTAATTATCAGCATAAAAGGTATAATGACACTGCTAATCTCTTAATGTCCCACAGTGGACTGATCGTTAAGACACGGTTTCCAGCAGATCACCGAAGTCAAGCATCACTGGCTGCGGTCAGTCTGCTGGTGGGTGACCACTTGGATCAGTCAGCGTAGGGTGTGCAGTATTGGTGCTCGTTAAACTGTGCTACCGTAAAGTGCTCGACTTCGCGCGCAGGTCGTCGGGCTACCGAAGCGGGGGTGCCATCCCTTCCGCAGAGGATCAAAATTGTGAGGATTCGTGAGAAGCTCATCATCAGGGATGTTTCCCAGACCGTCGCCAATAGCCCATTGTGCAGCTCTAGTGCGACGTAAATTAACAACAACAACAGCTAATCTCTTAAATATTTTTGTATCCCTAAATTAAAATATGATATATTTTTTTCTGTAATTCTTGCTGTATTTATGTTTTTTGTTTTTATTATTATTTCAAGTTAAATTTTTTTATTATATTGCTGTCTTCTGTAAAATCCTTATTGTACAACATTATGTTTTACATAGGGGTGCACAAACTGGATCCTGCAGGAGCTTTTTGATTCAATTTATTATTTTTTTAAATTTATTATTATTTTTAATATAACTTTATTATCGCAAATTTAAGTCATGACTTTTTGATGCTTTCAATTTTCACAGATTCTATTGTAAATCTATATTGTTCCTCAATCACTTTTTCAATGTTCATTGCTATGGAATTCTGTATGTTTTTTAAATTTTTTTTTTTTAAGAACGATATTTTTAATGCCGTATTACAATGCGCAAGTTTTGAATTTGGGAAATAACTTTTTGGCTGCATTGTTTGTGCCCATTTTATTATAAATCCAAGTGATGTTTCTAGTTATTTTTTTTTGGCATTTATAACTACCAATTTCCATGTGGTTTTTAAAATCCCAATACATTTAATGCAATATTCAGACTTGTTAGTTATAAATCATGTATTTAATTTATTACTTTTTGACATGCTTCATTTTTGCCAATTTCATCATAAATCTAAATAAATTGTTTTAGTTTTATTAAAGGCAGTTATTACTATGATTTTGTACTTGATTTTGTAAATTCTGTATTTTCACTACGATATTCTTATCCAATGTTTTTCTGATCGTTTTTCAGCCGCTTCTGTATAATTTTTTAAATTGCTTCCTATATATTTAGTAGGGTGTTACGACATGAGAATGTCGAATTTGAGCCCTGGCTGTTTTCAAAGTGTTTGATTTGTGACGATTCCATCATGATATTACGTCGTTAGTTGATAGTTTATCAGCAGTTTTATATAATTTTTTTTCGGCTCCTTTAACATAGTTTTTTAAATTTCCAATTTCACATGGTTCATTCATAGTTTTTTCTGAAGTTATTACTCATTTTTTTCAATTGTTTAGACATTATTTTTCAAATTCAGGTATTTTTCATATATAATGCTATTACGCACTTGAGTGCACCTATGCCCTTTAAGTGCCAAATCTTGTTTGTATCTGCAAGAACAATTTCTGATTTGTATGATTTTGTGCAGAAACGAATTCAAAAGTTGGATTATTATTTGTCTGTTTGATTATTTAAAATTTAATGAGTCAAGTGTTCAACTATTTACTTAATATTTTTTTATAAAAAGACCTTGATTCTCGATTTTTTCTTCTCGATATTCTAAAATCATGTTTCTATTATATCTAATAAGTTGTTGATAAATCAATCTCTTTATGTTGTTTTTAAAATAATAACTTTCCCAAAATAGCTTGAAAAATGGAATATATTCGAGACATAAGAATCACCTTGAATCCATGTACACTGTTGAATTTATTATAGTCTATTTTTTAATTTTTTTAGAATAAACTCAAGAATTTACAATCATTGTTGCTGGTAAACAACGAAATTACTTCAATTAAAGAGTATAGAAAGAAAATATTCAAGATGTTGAAAAGCTTAACTGATCTTGACGGAGAGGATAAAACACTTGCAGATGAAGGTATAATGTTAATTTTGATATATCCGATAATTGCAAGGTAACAATTATATCTTAATCATATTAAGTTTTTGATAATTTGGTAACAATTCATAAAAAATGCCAATAATTCTTTGATTAAAAGTAAGGCTTAATTAATTAATTTATTTTTTGCATTTCATTTCCCTCAGATTCAGCTGTCCACGATAAAGAAATCCAAGCCCATTCCATTTTAATTTTTCAGGAAAAAATATTCTGCTCTCTCTGTAGTTCATGAATTTCTTCAACAGCTTTTATCTCTGGCTGATATTCATTGAAAATGAATTAGCTTAGCTTATGCTTAGCAGTAGTTTCTTTGACAACGGTATTTTGAAAATTTCTGTGTTTTTATTAATGGTTGTTCATTTAATTTATGTTTCATTTTACTTACACCTTCCCAATTCCTGTCGGTTTCATTAGATATTCATAGTCAGGGGGTTTGCATGGAACTAGCACCTTTTCTTCCACTTCAACTAAGGAATGGAGTAGCTGACACTCCTTTTTTCCCATGGCATTTCGGGATCCCGGTATGCTTTCAGTCATGCATGGGGAGGAAAAGCACTTTAGTGGGGGGAGCAAATTTTTCTACTACATCATTATAGCAATCCACGGGAAAAGTTCCATTGCAAATCGAAATGCGTGTTAAAATGGGGTTTATCGTTTTTACTGGGATACAACAACAAAACTAAGAAGCGAAAAGGGGAAGAATCTTTGAACTTGTTTTTTTTTTTTAAAAAAAATTTTGAAACTACCATTTTCCTTAAGTTGAATTTGAGAATGTATCGTTGAACAGTAGTAAATTTGCCCTGACATATCCGTGCTCATGTAATGATAAAAATGTTACTGAAGTTTATTAAGAAATACTTTTGTTTTCTTTAACAACAATCTAGCAGTTTAAGTTAGCATTACTCTCATTCTTGTCTTCATTCGCATTGTTTGATCAATTTTTTTTCCTTTATAACATATCCATATCTTAAATCATTTATTGGAAATTTTTTTAAAACTTTAAATAAATTCAGAGCTTAAATTAGTGAAAATCAATGCATTTGTACCATCCAATGGAAGTTATAAATGCCTTTTATTGTGCTGCCATCTGCTGATAATAAAGAGGAACCACCATTAGAAATAGGGTAAATGGTCGACCTAATTCTTTCTTAATTTTTTTTGTTGTAGAAAATTACAAGTTCCACAGGATGCATCATATATTTATGTATGCACCTGTCTGTGCTTTTTGGCATATTTGTAAGGGAAATGACTAAACATAGTCTGGTTTAAGCCTATTGATTACTTAGTTTGTCTACACTATTTTAAAATTAAATAATATAGTGTACCAACAAATTTATTAATTTTAACATTTGAAGAAATTGGAAAAATTTAATGGCTTTTTAAAATTTAACTAATTTTGTTTCTTATCCTCTGGGTAAAATAGTGCGTGTAAGATTTGCTCTATTTAGGTTATTAATGTTGGTGCAATCATTTACAGTTGTGGGATTTGTTATCAAATATTCCTTTGTACTTAACTTGGTATAGTGTCACTATTAATTGAATAATACCATATTGTTGTTAAATTTTTAAAAAAAAATTTGTAACCTGAAATTATCGTACTGCTGGTTTATTTTCATTTTCACCCCCTTTCTTTACCGGATAGCCCTTTGTTTGACAAACTATTAGAATCTCCGTCTATTCTGTTATCTTTGCTAGGGTATTCCAGTTTATCCTCAACCAAAGCAAGTTTGCTGAGAACTAGGTAAAAGTCCTCATCAATAAAGTCTATCTCAGTCTGGGACTACTCCCAACTCCGTTACCTATTGGTTTGAAATTGAAAACTGGACTTTAATGAGGATGTTTTCATTCTGCAAAAGTGTTCAGCAAATTTAGTGTTATTATTAAAATGTTAATGTTATTATAATGTAAATGTTATTGTTAATGTTATTTAACTTATGTTGCTGATAATATTTGTTTTTCTATATACAGCTTATTATTTTATCTTTGCTAGTTCACTAGACGCAAAATTCTTTTTAAAACTTTCTTTTAAAGATAACTTGCTATCTTCATGTTATTGCCTAGACATTTGAACTATAAAGGTAGGCACATGTCTAATTATGGTTTTTGTTTCCTTTTTTTAAGCAATTTTAGTTGTGGAAAATTTCTTAATACTGTTACCTAGAGATTTTAAATTATTCTATCTTGATAGTTTAGCTGTTAAACTAATTTTTTTACTAAATGCTGTTTATTTATTTAATACACACACTGTTTTTGTACCTATTTTAAAATCACTTAAATATTTGTTTGCCCATGCATAATGCCTAGGTCAGTTTATATTTCTTTCCTTAATGAAAAAAAAATGCATTCTATTCACATGACTTTCTTTACTTATTTAGAACCCATTGAAAATGAGGATCCTCAGGAAACCAAACCTAGGAAAAGGAAGTCTAAAGCACTTGACTCTCCTAAGAAAAAAATGAAATTATCAACTTTCCAAACTAAGAATGCTTTGATGCAGCTAAATGAATTAAAACCAGGGCTAAAATATGTTGTTGAATCTGTTTCTGGTCCTTCTCATATGCCAGAATTTGTTGTTTCAGTTGAAGTAGATATGCAAAAATATGTAGGCCGGGGAAATTCAAAACAGACAGCTAAACATTCTGCTGCATTAGCTGCTCTCTCATCATTTGTTCAATTTCGAAACATGCCAGAAGCAATGCTAGCATTAAGTCAGTCACCTGCAACATCAGATTTTACTATGGACAATGTTGAGAATGAAGGTTATAATTTTAACAAGTTTGAAGTGAAGAATAATGGCAATGGAAGTGAGATAATGATATCTTCGGGAAATCAAGCTCTAAAGAAAAATTTTAAACTTTTATCTGAAGCTGATAAGAAAAATCCTGTTATGTTATTAAATGAGATACACCCAGGCTTGACATATAAACTTATTGAAGAAAATGCAGGCCAACCAAGCCAGCGTTTTCGCATGACAGTTGAAATTAATGGGGAAATCTATGAAGGCACTGGTCAAAACAAAAAACAAGCTAAAGCATCTGCGGCTCGCGCAGTACTATCAAACATGTATAATGTAAGTTATAACAGTTTAATCACTGCTTCAGTTCCACCCGATTCTCCAGAAGCAAAGCTATTTAATTTCCCCCAAGCCATAGCTGATAAAATAGCAAAAATGATGAATTCAACATTTAGCGATGTAATGGTTAGCAACCCAGAGTATGCTAAGTGGAAAGTTATTGCTGGTATAGCTCTAACTAAAGATGAAAATATGCAAGATATTCAGATCATCAGTTTGGGGACTGGTACTAAATGTATAAATGGTGAGCATATTAGCATGGTTGGAGCCAATTTGAATGATTGTCATGCAGAAATTATCTCTCGCAGGTGTTTGAAAGACTTTTTGTACACAAATCTAGAACTCTATCTTGAAGGGGAAGGAGACCAATCAATATTCATGAAGAGAGATGGTGGTGGATTTCGTTTGAAGCCCTTTATTAAATTTCATTTGTATATCAGCACTGCACCTTGTGGTGATGCTAGGATCTTTTGCCCGCACGAAGAAGGAATGATCGAAGCTGTCGATAGGCACCCAAATCGTAATTCCAGAGGTGTGTTGCGCACAAAAATTGAATCTGGGGAAGGTACTATACCAATAAAATCTGGGCAAGGTGTTCAAACGTGGGATGGAATATTACCGGGACAAGAACGCTTATTGACTATGTCTTGTTCTGATAAAATCTGTGCTTGGAATGTTCTTGGATTACAAGGAGCTTTATTGAGTCATTTTGTGGAACCAATATATCTCGATAGTGTCATATTAGGTGGTTTATTTCATCCTAACCATTTAAGCCGTGCACTGTTTGGGCGCATAGAGCCAGTACTTAAAGAATTGCCACCTAATTACAGGTTAAACAAGCCTAGGATGTGTGCTATTACCAGTCCGGAACAAAGGCACTTGGTGAAATCGCCGAATTTTAGTGTCAACTGGACAACTGGTCTTGGAAGAGCAGAAGTTGTTAATGCTATAACAGGCAAAACTGAGAATGGCCACGTATCTCGAATATCCAAAAGAGCCTTTTTCCAACGTTTCATGAATATACACGATCGACTGTCGCACGTGAATCCTTGTCGGCCGCCTCAAATTGCTGTATACTCATCGTTCAAAAGTATTGTTGACAGTTATCAATTAGCAAAAATTGCTTTGACCAAAGCTTTCTTAGAAGCTGGTTTGGGACAGTGGGTGAAAAAACCTCCTGAACAGAATGACTTTGAACTCGTATTTTAGTAAATTTTGTGTAATTTTCATTCTAAGTAATATAAAAATCAGACAATTTTAAATAAAATTTATTATAAAACCAGATCAATGCATCCAGCACAGTTATAAACTCATTGATTTTTTTTGTAAATAGTTATGTTATAACTATGTATTTATTCTTTATTATCATTGTTATGAGTTGATACATATTTGGGAAGCAGTGAATTAGCTTTTTTTTTTTCTTTTTACATTTTATTCTCATTGAATGTAAAAAAAAAATGTATGTTAATATTGGGTACATTAAAGCTTTAGTGTATACATAATAAAACATAAATAAATTTTACATCACTGTATTATCCTTTTTTATAGGTTTACTTTTTATTGTTTTGAATATTCAGTCATCATTCCTTGTCATCATTGACTGGGTATGAATTGATGCAATATGAATTACTTTTCAAAATATTTACGTAAAAGTACATATTTTATGATTCGGAAAGAAAAAAACTTATGCGGTTATCAATTTATTTTTGATTTAGTAATAATAATTTTCCAAAGAATTAAAACTAAAATTACCTTAACATTTCAAAAACTATAAAATTTTAAATTTTGTGATCTTTTCCAAAGTTGGTTAAGAAACAATCTTTTTCATATCTATGAACACACACTCATATATATATGCTAATTCTGATTTAATCACTTAAAATAACACTTCTAAAAATTAGAAAATAATATAAAGGAAGTTTTAGATAAACAGTATAAAAGGGTTGTTTTCTTATTAAAACTATAAAGGTATGCAAGTTTTATTTAATTGCTAACTAACAAGCGCATATGACTAAAGTATGAAAATGTTTATGTAATAAAAATTTTATTTGTGATTTATTTCTTATGCATTATACTATTAGTAAGTTACAACTGATTTTGTGATGAAAATTTTGATTTCAGCAGCTGTTTCAATATTTAAAGAAAAGTTATTTTATTAGAAATTTTCTTTGATTTTTTTTTACAACATTTAATAACAAATTGAAAAATATTAAAATCTGATTTATATCTGTAACATTAAAAATATTCTTTATTTCAATGTGTTTAGCTTTTTAAAATAGATAAATTTTCAAAGTAAAATCTTTTTTAAATAAATTTACTTAATGATGGATAAACTAATAAAAACTGAAAAACATTATAAAATTTCAGAATTCACAAAATTCTGTGTAAAATGAAATAAACTCTCTCTTTGAATGATGTTTTAATAATTAAAACATAAAAGTGAGCGAAAAATTCCTCAAGATGAAAAACAAGGAATTTAGTACCTACAAGCCTTGTCACGAGAATGTCGAACTTGATTAATTGCTGAATTGTAGTACAGTGAAATCTCCAGGAAGGACTTAACTACCTCTATGTAGCGGCCTCTTGGCAGGCACAGAATCTTCCCTTAAGACTTATGTTCAGGAAAATTTTTAGAAGAGACTGAGCAAACCTCTTCACCAATAGTGGCCAATATACCTATTGCATTTTTAAAATGTTATTTTCCCTTTTCCAACATGAGATATTTTTTCTTTATTGTGTTGATTTTTACCCCTAATTATGCAAAAGGCCTGGTCTCACATTATTCAATTTAACGTTTTCACAATTCATTCTACACAATCCATTTCGGTGTATCCATCGTCTGCCTGTAGTGTATAAAAGCGCATAGTAATCGCATTTGTTCCGATTTTTCAGCATTGTTCCGAAAATATGATTTTAGGTCAAAATATTGTTTTCTCGGTATTCTAGCACCTTTTCACTTATACAGATTTTCTTTCAACCTAGGGTGGGTCTACAAACAGGGCATGTGATTTTTTCCGGAAATATCGCAGATTTCCGCGAATCAAAATTTAACAATCCAATGAACTTTTGTAAAATCCCGTTAATGAGACGTTTACATACATATCATTCTTTCGCCAATTTAATTCTTTTGGTTTAGCGGATTTTCGCCATTTTAAGTATTTAGAACTGAATCAGCTGATATATCGTTTCTTAATCATGACATTTTATTATTAATCATCAATTTTTGTATTTACATGATTTTAAAGTTACATATTGCGATTCGTATCAACTAGATATAAAAATTGTATATTGTAATTCCTATTCGAGCAATTTAAAATCAAATATCGCCATTTGTAAATCCAAAATTGCATTTCGTATTCACGTGGTTGTAATATCAAACATCGATTTTTATGTTTATGCATGAATTAAAAACTACACATTGCGACTGGTATTCGCATGAATTAAGCATCATGATTCGTATTTAGGCGATTTAAAAATTCAATATCGCAATTTGTATTTTCATGTTTTTAATATCCAATATTGCAATTCATATTCATGTAATTTCAAAATCCAATATAGTGATTCTTGTAAGAAGTAAGTTTTTTCTTGAATCAGTTACTATAGAGGTGTGATATACTTATATTTTTAATTAAATTACTAATGTAGTTCAAAAAATTATGTTGAATATGAAACATGTATGGTTTATGAATTGTTATCGATTTTTTGCTCAAAAGATGTTCAGAGTTTTTCTTCTGTCACAATTTTTCCTGATTGGGCTTATCATGTTTTGTATTCTTATTTTTGTTTTTAACAAGTTGGCGGCTATGAAAGCACTACTGACCATTTTACATGTTTGATGAAATATTTGTTAGTCCACATGTGCGTATACTGAGCTAGATTCGGTGGCTAAGAATTATTGCACTCTCGCATGCAACTCTGCTGCATTTCGCAATAGATTCCCAATTTCAGGATATCGAACCCAAAAATATTGTGAAATTTTGCTGATCATGGGGACCAACTAAACATTGCCAAATTTCCCCCTCTAAAAACAAGAGAAAAATTTATTTCATCGTTGGTTAATCAATCAAATCGTTGGTGAACCATCATCTTTGTCACTGGCAAGCTAATGGCCTTCTCATGCTCTTATAGTTATAGATCAGTACCATAATTCCATGAACTTTCATGTGGGTCCCCAGAGCAGTAATGAATCACAATGCTTCATCTCCTCCAAATTTCTATCTCCCTTTTATTAATGAAGTATAATTTTTTATTAAAGAAATTGTAACTAGTGTGGGTTAATAAATTATTTTCAGTTTGATGAAATTTTTAAAGCGGAATGAGACTGGCGTCTGTTTTGATGAGATTGTAAGCTGTTTTTAGATGTAATTAGTGTGGTTTAATAAATAAATATATTTTTTTAATTGTCTATTTCCAATTGCACTAAATCAAAATTTTAAATAAGTTATTGGTGATTCTGTTAGTCTAGACCCAAACCTATTGGCAATTTCCTGACACATGCAATCTTGTTCATACACAACCACGTGATTTCAGCAATCTTGAGTGGCAGATACTAAAATAATGATCTGTGTAATTGCGCAGACATTCTCTACATCTTTGTCTGTCCATTATTATGTGAATTTATAACTTTTCCATTTATTGATGGACAAAACTGAGGCATTCTAAACAAGAAATCATTTATACTTTGAGGAATCCAAGTTTTTAATCACATCTCCAAAATAAGTCTGCTGCATTAATTACATCTCCGTTAAGTGATGAAATATGTTTTATATGCATGCGTTAAAGTGATGAAATGCGTTTTAACATATTTCAGTTTTTTCCCCCAACCTCTCAGATGCTGGGAATTCCATTGAATGTAAATTTTACATCTGGAAACAAGCTCCAGAGTTTTTTTAAACTTTACCAGTGATCTTTTGTGTCACGACTTGTTTCGAATCGATCAGATCAAGGAATTCTATGCAATTTGAAAAACTAATCAGTAAATATTTTTATTCATGCTATATTCTTTATGATAAGTATTGAATTATCTATTTTATAAAACACGGTTGAATGGATTTAATTTAAAGCGAATGTTGTCCTTTCCACATTATTACTGGTTTATCAGTAAAACTCTCTAACTAAAGTTAGATCTGAGAACCTCAAGTCCCAAGCAACCTATCGACCACTAAAATTACATTCCATCTATAAAGGAAAAAAAAATCTATTAATAGTAGATTCTTCAAGATATTGTGTCATCTCTTAAGGGTTAGGAGAGGTGGTAAAGGGTTCCTACCTATTTAATTTAAAATAAATGTTGCACAATTAAAGATAAATGCTAAACTAGTCAAAGGTGTAATAAATAATAAGAAAGAAAATTTATGCAAGCCTTTCAAATTAAAATTAATTTCATCTAATTCATTGAAGATAAATAATCATAGAAATAAATAGGTGTATAATATAACCGGCACCAAATATCCTAGAGGAGGGATGGCGAACCAATGGCACGCGTGCCATTTATGGCACGATACACACTATTTTGGGCACGCCACCAATCACAAATATTATTACACTATGAAGCATATGAAACAATTAAATTAAAATTCACAAAAACAAACAAAATAATAAACAATTATTAATAAAAAAATTAACAATTCATGCTGAAAAAACAATTAATAACCATAAAAAGCAAGCTAACAATAAATATCTAGCAACAAAAATTAACAGTCCTGCTTAAACTAACATCTTCCAACCTAATATAAGTTATTTGTCATCTAATCTGCAACAACAGAAGTCACACTGATGTTACTTTAAGTTGTTTTAAGACATGGCAAAATGTATTTTTTTTTTCAATGTAATTAAAGAGTTTTGATTTGATAGTATTTAGTATTATTATTTTTCCAATAATCACGAAGTCAAAAATATTTGACGGCACGTCTATGACCTCATTAAACAATGTTTTAGAAAAAAAATGGCACGTTGGTGTATAAAGGTTCGCCACCGCTGTCCTAGGGCTTCGTTTTGCAATGTGGTGTAGAAATAAAAATTTTGTTTTTGGTTAGGTTTAAAAATTTTGCTGCCTAAAAATTAACAAGTTACACAAAGAAAAACAAATGATGCATCGAGTCAACTAACAAACAATAAAAATTTATTTATGTTGATGAAAAACAATATAGTTAATTGCTGATATTCCTAAATTTTTTGCAGACATGTGATTGCTGGAAGAAATTATCTGAAAATTTTTTTGAAACTTTATAAATAGATAATTTCACTTTCAGATGCATAAATGTTTTCTCAATATTTGGTTTCTTTTTAATAACCATTTTTTGTATATAGAAGACAAAAAATAGATTAACATTTCCATACATCTAAGTAACATTTATATAATAAAATTTAAAGGGAAAAAATAAAAATATTTATCTGAAAAATGTTTTTCTCAGCAACTTGTACAAGAACATATATTCTATCAACACTAGCAATATTTCCGAATGTAAGAAGGAAAACATAATGTGTATTCCAATTATCATTTTCTTAAAAGAAACTATTTTCCAAAATTCTGAAACTCTCAGTAATAACTACAAAAAAAAAGATCAGAACACAAATCAAGCTTATTGTTAGACACATCAGAAAGTGGTTAATCAAATGCACGTTTCTAAATATAGGACTTAAAAAAATCAACAATTGCTGAAAAAGCCATGAATTCAGCACAAATTAAGTGAATTGTGCACAATTCAAATTTCTCGTGCTGTTGTAACATAAGGATAAAATCATGAATTCAGAAAGAATTGTGGAAAAAAAATAATCTGAAGAAACTAATCGTCCTGTCACAAAAAGAAAATTAAAGTTTTGAGTATGAAGATAAAGGGATTTTAATATCAGTGCAAATCGAGTGTGATAACTGAAATGCGCTACCTGAATTTCACGCATTGGAATAATTTTGTGATTACTCGTGCAGGATTTGAAATTTTGATGTCTCAATATCATTTCATTCGATTAATGAGAAAGAACAGCACTTTTTGGAACAAACGATCTTTTAAGTGTTTGCGATTTTGGAATTTATTCTTGCATTATCAATTTATTAAGGAATTATTTCTTTTGATTTTCGAAAGTTTATAAGAAGTTGCATTGCTCTAACAGGTCTACGTTATTGCCCGTGAACAAGACTTTAGGTGAGAAGAGAAAGGATGGTGTTATTGGTTAAAAAGAAATAAGCGTCTTGTTAACGAGATTTTGTGCAAGTTACAAAATGAAAGTTTAGATTACAGAGATGAGATTCTTCCGCGGATTTCCGCTTTCTTTCAGATTTTTTCCGCTGAAATTTCTTTTTTGCACAAGTTAAAATGTTTTATGAGGAATTTAATTTTCCGCGTAACGAAATTATTGAAGTTGTCATTCCTCCCTCTGAAGTTTCTCTAAAAATCAATTCCTTGGGATAAAACTGGTTGACCTTTATACAGGGATGAGATTTTTTCCCCTTTTGTCTCTCGAATTTCAGCCTTTTTATCAAAATCTCCGATTCTCTAGAAGTTTCGTTTTTTAAATAAATATCCCGCTTTTTTGTGAAAATTCAGTCGTTGAAGTAAAATAATTATATTTATTTACGATTTTCAAAGAAAAACAGAAAATTCGAACTACGTCCTAGCTGCTAACCTTTCCGCATTTTTACTTATATTAGCTATTTTCTCCGATTTTACGCACAGAAAATAAGATTTTCCGTATTTTTTATCCGTCGGCGGGATAGCTCGTATTTTCGTAATTCAGACGTTGCTGCTTCTTGTATTCTGGAGTGAAAGCAAACAAAAAAAGTAGAGGTGGATTTGCGGTGAAAATATTTATTTGCTCATTCAATTAATCTTGTTAATTTTTATTTATTAAGTCTAAGCAAAAAACAATACAAACAAGCCTTTTAGAAATCCCAAGTCCAGACTCTGCAAATATTTAGATTTTTATTCACGCGATTTTAATATCATACTTACCTGATTTAAAAGTTGAGCATTACAATTCTTATTTACGCTTTTTAAATATCGTACATTATGACTCGTATTTACGCGATTTAAAAATCCAATATCGTGTTTTGATCAAACATCGATTTTCGTATTTACCCGATTTAAAATTTGAACTTTGCGATTCGTACTCAGGCGATTTAAATATTGTACATTGCGATTCTTATTTACGAGATTTAAAAAACCAACATCGCGATTTGTATTTACGATCTTTTAAAACCCTATGTAGCTACGCGAGCTTAAAATCCAATGTCGTGATTCGTTTTTGCGGTTGCAATATCAAAAGTTACGCATCATGATTCGTATTTTAGCATTTTTTAAATTCGATGTAGAGTTTCATATTCACGTGATTTAAAAGCCTCATATCGGGATTTATAATAACATGGTTTACAAGTTTAAAAATCGCACATTATTGTCAAATTTTCGTATATATATTCTAGGATTTCCTTTATGTTTGCAAAGTGAATAAAAAATGAGAAGACACAATTAAAAATACAAATTTCTTTATTTACACAACTGTAAAAAAACATCATTAAAGTTTCTATTTGTAGTATAAACCAGTTTTGAAGTTTAACATTTGAAAGATGAAATATAATACACTGATAACTTCACTGTACTCTATTGAAACAGTTAAAGAAAACAAATTTTAAGTGTAAACACATTTTTGGCGATCATGATTAAATTTATTAAAAGCTGTAAAAATAATTAATTGCATGCTTATAAGCACAAATTAGTTGCTTAACAATATAAAAATACAAATCTTCAACATCACATTAAGTGGGAAAGATACATTAACTCTAATTGTAATAAATATAAATAAACAAATTCGTAAATTGTTGACATGCTCATTTAGTTTATGATAAAAGGAACTTTAACAATATTTCACGAGTTCAGGGCAGTTTTAATCTAATGATTCGAAAACTTCTTGCTACTTAAACCTCTAAAGTCCCATAATTTGGATGAACTACCAGAATAGGATCATTTTCATCTTGTTCTCCATCACTTGTGAGGCCTGATTTTGTGAGAGGAATGATAACTTGATCCTTCAAAAATAAAGAAGTAATTAGTAAACACTTGTGTTCTTATACTAATGGCCTGATTCAAAAGAAATTGAAGAAAATAATTTATAAAGAAAATGCAGTAGAGGAACAATTTTTTTACCTGTTTTCTTTTTTTTTTAATAGGTGTTAGTCTATCATTTATCTATCTTCAATTTTTTCTCCCCAGAAGCAGAGATTCTGATATCTACTCACTTTTTTTTAACAGCAATTTTTTTGAAGGCAAGGTATTTTTCCAATAAAATATAATAATATGAAATACTGAGAATTGTAATCTTTAATAATAATGAGAGATAATAATTAAGAAAAATTTTTCTTTTTTTTTTTTCCTTCTTGACTTAGCTATTATCTTTTAATTTTTTTTTTATCTTTTATAATTTTTTAAGGATAACTAATAGAGTTTTCCACTAATTATCATAATTTCTCAATAAGTGTGGATAGCAAGCTGAATTTTTTCCCTTTAAAAAATAAGGTTATATTGAAAATCTGGATTTTTGGAGTTAAGTATTCAGAATTTGTCACATTAGGTGCATTCCGGATAGTCAAGCTTTTACTTTAATTCTTGGTATCAGTAGTAAGATCATTCATTATTATTATTTCTTTTATTATTTTGGCGATTAAATACTACACTAATATTTCATACAAAACGCTGAAAGTACCAACACAACATCTAAAATACAGTGGTACCTCGAGATAAGAGTTATTTGAGATACGAGCTGTCGAGCGAGCGAAGTTTTGTTTTGAGATACGAGTGACATTTGAGATACGAGGAACGGCCAGGCAAGTCCTTCTCATCCTCGACAATGCTCCTGCTCACCCACCGAACCTCGAACATGACATCCTCGAAGAGTTCAAGTTTATAAAGGTTCTCTATCTACCACCACTCCTATCCTGCAGCCCATGGATCAGCAGGTGATTTCTAATTTTAAAAAGCTGTACACTAAGCACCTGTTCCGGCGCTGCTTTGAGGTGACAGAAAACAGAAACCTCACCCTTCGAGAGTACTGGGAGGACAACTTTAACATCGTGATATGCCTCAGAATTATTGATCAGGCCTGGCTGAGCGTTGCAACGAGGACCTTGACCTCTGCATGGAAGAAGCTGTGGCCAGAGTGAGTCTGTAGCCGAAAATTGTGCTGTGACCTGAGTCTATAGCTTCGAAGGATTCGAACCCAAAGTGCCAGTGGAGGAGGATATTGGGTCTCTGGGAAAATCCATGGACCTGGTGATGGGTGAGAGAGACGTGAACGAGCTCATCGAGGAGTACTCTCAGGAACTGACGACAGAGGAATTACAAGAGTTACCGTCGCAGCAGCATTCGGGGGTTCTGCAAGAAATTGGTTTCGAGGAAGAGCCAGAAGTGGAGGAGGTTATCTCTACAAGTGAGATAAAAGTGTTCTTGGGAATGTGGGCAAGAATTTCACAGTTCGTGCAAGGAAACACCCCGAAAAAGTTGCATCTGGTCGTGCATCGGAACTATTTCATGACACTCGCCTAACTCATTTCTGCAGCATTCTGAGAAGGAGGAAGAAACAAACCTCCTTGGACAGTTTTTTTTAATCCAGCTAAAAAAGCAAAGACCGGTGAAGAGAAAAACAGTGACTAAAATTAAGCATACAGTAGCATTTAAGATGTGTGCAACTTGCATTTAAGTGATCAAAATACAAATATGTATGCACACTTTATAAAACCAGTTTTTTTTTTTTGCTTTACATTTTCTTTTATTATGTTTTATACAATATTTGTCATTTATAAATACATTTTTCTTATTTAAAAACACGTAGCAAAAACAATTGGGGGTAGCATTTTTGGGGCTGGAACGGATTAATGGCATTTCAATTAATTTCAATGGGGAAAATTGCTTTGAGATACGAGCAAATTGACATACGAGCAAGGTTACGGAACGAATTAAATTCGTATCTCGAGGTATCACTGTATGACTAGAAGTCTGGAATTCCTGTCCCCGTGTTTTCACGCCACCATTGGATGCTACTCTAGAGACTATTACGAGGTGTCAGATCGACAGCCATCACAAGGCACCATGGACTACTATTACTAGGTAATTCCACCATTGATGAATGTCATATTTGCATACAACTCAGTCAAAGAAAATAGGATCAGTTTTAATAATTTTTGTGAAAATAACTGTTGGTGGCATTTTTATTTACAAATTAATTAAAAAAAAAAAAAACTGGCTGTTTCGAACATTAACATATTAAGTTACACCTGTAACACCTACTTTTTAATTTTTAAATTTCCTTTTTTCAAACTTCAGAAATTTACTAAAAATTGAGGCAAATGTAAATTAACATTTTACAAAAATCATTTTAACAAAAATTATTAGAACTGCTTGAATTTTTTTAACTAAGTTATATTTAGTTATAAAGTAAGTTAGTTTATAGTTGCAGACTTTCAAAGTCTGCAAATATAAACTTCCTAAATGGTTGAATTGCTTCTGTATTGGTATAATAAATTTATAAATCGACTTCTTATATATTTTTTTTTAATTCTTAAATATCCGGAAAAGTTTATACATTTCTCCCCACTCAATTAAATTTTTTATATTAAAAAATTTGATGGAAAATCAATTAACTATGCAAGGAAAAAAATAAAAACATAACAACTTAAGACTAATTGAAGTTAAATATTGCTATAGTAAACACTGCTAATACGAAAATGTTAGTGAAAAAGTTGATAAATACAAATTATGGTTTAACAATTTCAAAAAACATATAGCGTAAAATTATCCAGAGGAGAAACAGAATACATAAGTTACATTAGAAACTTACATGATGAATCAATCTGTCGATTACTTTTTCAACAAGCAGTTTCTTTTGTATCAACTCATTCTCAGTTTCAATATCATTTTCAATTTCTTTTAAATACCAGTTGACCAACTGGCTTTTCCTCATTCCTTCAAAATCAGTGTCTAAAGTAAAAAGAGGCAATTAAATACTGCACACACTTTTGCACATCACACAGGAACTAAAATAATGCATTAAAATATGTAAATTTAAATTAACCTCTTGGCTATGATTTACCCAAAGGTGCGGCAGAATGACAGGTATGATGTACCCTAATACCCCATTTCCATTCGCAATTTAAGAAAACTTAAACCTGTTAGAGGAAATACGGTATAATGTATGTGGTATAATGGTTAAATCCACAACTTTTATGATATTGCAACATCTATAAAAATAACATGTCATTCAAAGTGCTAGTTTATAACAATTTAAACAAAGAAAGCATAAGAGCAATTTTCTGTATTTTAAGAAAGAACATTGTCCTGTTACATAAGAAAAGCACTTATTATATTTATTAAGGTTGGAATGAAACCAAATGTTAGGTATGGCTTTCATGCCTGTTAAACAAAATTTAAAAAAAAAAAATTTTTTTTTTGTTTTGTTTAAATACTTATTTTTTGTCTTGGTATAGTTAGTTAAAATTTTTGTTGTTTTGTTTATCTTCTCTGATTTTGTAATTTTCACAGCTTCTTTTTAAGCTGGTACAATTTTATTAAAAATCATTGTACTTGCAGAAATGATTTATTTATATTACAGATTATAAATGATTTTTAATGATTTATTTCTCAACTAAAAAATAACAATTATAATAAATTTATATAATTAGATCTTAGTTTAGAGTAAGAACCAAAAAGTTAAACAGTAATTTTGATAAAGGAAATGCAGTACAGCTATGGATTTCTGTAAAACACTATAATTCAAAATAATATTAAAATGCAATATGGCACACACCTAATCGATTTTATACAGTACACATTTAGTCGTAGCAAAAAGTAAGGTTTACAGTAAAAGTACATATTTAATTATAAAGATAAAAAATATGAAATTGTACTTCAAATTTAATTATTGAACAAATAAATTTTGTATGTCTCTAAATTGAAGAAAAAAAAAAAAAAAAAAAAAAAAAAAAAAGGGGGNTTTTTTATTTTTTTTTTTTTTTTTTTTTTTTTAAATGTAATAAGTGTAGAAAAGCATTGAAAACATTTTTTTTAAGAATGCTAGGAAATTATCAACAAAAATAATAAATATATAAAATATACTTTTCCACATTTTTAGAAACTTTGCTTAATTTTCTGGCCAAATCTAAAACTAAGGATAAAATTACTAATAGGACTAATCAACTAAAAAAAAAAAAATAGATATTAGAGAGAAATTTTATGGAAAAATTAAATTGGTGTAACTAGATGGTCATAAGGTTTTAATAAAAGAAAAGGGGCCAAAAAAAAAAAAAANTAAAAAAAAAAAAAAAAAAAAAAAAAAAAAAAAAAAAAAACAATGTTTAAAAACAAGAACACAAAAATAATTCTAGGTTAATTAATGATTTCTTTAAACGACAAAGCAAATAAAAGAGTTCAGAAAAACATAAATTTTACCTATTAGACAAGAAAATTCAAAATAAAAAACTATAGGGATAAAAACTTCAAAAACCAATGCTCGTAAGTACCTTTGCTCTAACAGCATTCAGAAAAATTATAATTTTCAAGACAAGCACAATATAGTTTATGTAGTAAATAAATTTAGAATGTAAAGCTATACATGGCAGGGCGATCTTCAAACAAAATCAGATATAATCAATGGAGATATAAATTAAAAACTTAAATAATGCAAAATAAATTAGAGAACTATAAAGGCAAAGCTATTGTATACAACATAGTGGGCACATTTTGACTCATGGCTACTGTAGATTTTGTCTACTGACATGGGTGATGTTTTTTTTCTTCATTGCTTTGTTTCTTTGAATGTAATTCAAAACAAATTATCAAAAATTAGGTTGTCATCTACTTAAAGATTAAATTCTGTAGCTGGAAGTTACCTTGCGTGCCAACAGATCCACAAATTATTATATGCAGAGTTTTCTTTATTTTTCTATTAGGCAGAATTTTTTCAAAAATTAGAAACTGTAATTTCTATAGTAATAATTATTTCTAAGCTGGAAAAAAAGTGAGTTTGAATAACAATAGAAACATGTATTGCCCAATGTCTTTTTAAAGTATTTACATAGTTTAATAACATTATCTTTTATTTATTTCCTATGAAAAACAATATGAATTAATTGAAATGCACTAAGTACTAATGATTTTAAAGTAACAACATTACATTATAGCTTTAGAGAATCATATTTTAAAATACAAACAACATTCCTCCTGTGGATTGGAGAGTTTCACCCCTTAGCATTATACAAATAAAGATGCCTAAGTTAATAATTATGGTAAAAATTTTATTAATAAATAATTTATAGTACTCACCATCACATTTACTTTCTTCTTTTTGAAGACACGTTATTAATACATTAGAGAGAGATTTATATTCTTCAAAACTCAATGTCAGTTTTTGAGGTCTCTCTCTTTCAGATGGAGGATCTTCTGAACTTGGCACTGTAAAGTGTTTTAAGATTAGAAATAGAACACTTAAAACAAGTTCTGCAAGATTTATTCTATTCAAAATAGAGTTTACTCAGGTGGGCCCAGCCTAGACAGATTTTTTTCAGATTGGGCCCACTTGACAAAACTTACCTTTATATAAAAAAAAAAAAATTTATCTTCATACCAACCAATTTTTATAAAATGAAATAACAATAAAATTTATGAAATTTTAAAAGCTAGAGATAAGTAATGCCTATTATGGCTTCACAATGTTCATTCGTTAATGATTATTAATCCAATTTAATGAGTTCTACATGTTCATTAAAATCACAAATTATAAACTCGGAATGAGTAGAAAACAAATGTTTAAAATTTATTATCCTTTTTCATTATTTCCAAAAGCAAAGAGTATGATAAAGGTTAGCCTAATTTTTTAAAAATTTGCAAGACACAAAGAATTTATACACTGAAAAATACAAATGAATATGCCATGCGTTACAAAAAGGATAAATGCACTTCATTTCATGAATGTATACAGAGCTTCTGGAAATTCCATTAACTTTAAACTAAATTATATGTTTATTTATAATATAAAACTGCAAACGTATTTAAGTTTTACATTTCACAAAGAGTAATTTCAGTAACTTCATCATTATGCGATTTATATTTAGAATGAAAAAAAAATAACTAAAAAAGTTATTCAAAAAGCTATTTCTTTTAATAATACTTTTAGTAATAATCAAGTAATTTTTTTTCAAAATGTATTATATCTTATGTTTATATTTAGTATATAAAGAATCTGTATGTAGACTAACTTAAACTTTACAAAATCTCTCTTATCTTCAGGAGAAATTGGGTTTTTAGAAGAAAAAACCTTAGTGGGATGGGTTTTTTTCTCAAAAACACAGGTCTTTGTAAACCCTGATTCAGAAGCACACATGCACTTTTAAATTTAAATTGATGGATTTTTAAATTATTACTATAACTTACAGTTATTTTCAGGAGTTTCACCTGTTTCTTCATCAACATCCATTGCATCTGCTTCATCTTCTTGCAAATTAATATCAGGCTGTTCCACACGTATTATAGATTTATTCAAAAGGCGGAATGCTTCTTTTACATGCTTGGCATATACCTATATAAAATAAATGAAAAATTTAAAAACAAAAAAATCAGGATTTTTTTGGGTACAGTTTATATACATATACCAGACTACTATCAAGAAAGGGAAACGAATAAAAATTTTTTGTTTTGAACAAAAAAAAAGTATTTAAATTTACAACTTTTTGAACAATTTTTAATTTAAAAAAAAGAAGCTTTTGTTAAGTTTATAAACAAAGCCTGGATTTTTTCAACATGTTAAATTTCTACCATGTAGAAGCATTCCTGTGGCCTTCAGAATGACCTGCACAATATTTTTTTAATGCAATTTTTAACAGTCAATTATTGAATGTTAATTTTTTTTTCTGTAAAATTTTCCACACACCTTTGTAATTTCAAGTTACGAAATGTTACAATTTTTGTGCAGCAAAAGAAAACGTAACTTTGAGATGAACACCCGAAATGCAGACAGATAATAGAAATCTTTTTAGAGAATAATAGAGAACTTTTTAAATCAAATCATTCTAAAACCACAGTTTTAATTATTCAGCAATAATAATGCAGTAAATATGCCACACACACCATTTTCGCACAAAAATAATTTGGTTCATGATCTCTTAGTTTACTGTTTAATTAGGTGATTACTGTATTGTTAATTGGGAATAATAATTATTTAAATCAGATGAAAAAGACAAATCAATAACTTTGAAATTACTAAACTTCACCCAACAATACTTGTTACCACATTACCTGAAGAAAAAAAATTTATCGCTTTAAAAATTTGAAATATAATCAATGTTAAAAGCTCATACCTCTTCACTGCAATGCATTTTTGCCATAGCTTCAGATAGACGAACCAAACTTTCCAACTGACGAACTGTTATACGCCAAGAAGATCTGGTTACACCAGCTGCATCTCTCAAACGTAAATTCTGATAATGCTCAACTAGACATTTTTGCGCTTCTTCCGTTATCTGTTAATTATAAAAGTTTCAAGTATAGGAACATGTGAAAAAAGAAAACAATAAAACCTTTTTGCAAAGCTTAATCAAATAAAAAATATATTTAAAAAAAAAATGGAATACGAAGTTAAGGTCGCTTTTTCATTACACCAGCAAAATGCTTTCCCCTTCACTGATACGATAGTATTTATTTTGGCTCTGACAAAGAGATATTGTTTATAGAAACGGCATGTCGGATGAGCACTAACGTACCCCATGAAGTTGTGCCGATTTTTTCCCCTTGCGCATTGGCTTTTACTCTTTTTCTTATATTTTACTAAGAAATCAGTGCCAGTTAAAATTAACATATATATTTTTTTGAATCTATAATTCCAGCCTTAAAATAAATAATTTAATTACAAATGATAAAATTATTTTATTATCCAAGAAAAATGTGCTTTAAAATTTTGACAAGTTCAAAATTGTTGCAAAAATTTGTTATTGCAAAACAAAAAATAGTATTTAAATGCTTTTCTATTTATAAAGTATGACAGAAAGAGTACCAAAGGTAAAACTTTTTTATTTACCATATTCACAATTATTCTAATTTTATAAAGATAGATGGAACCTACCAGTTATTGTTTTCATTAAAAAACTATACATTGAATAGTTTGATTTAAAAATTCATAAAGAAAATAATTTTATTTTCTTTCATTTTCTTGAATTCTCCATACAAGGTTTTAAAAATAATTCTGTTTTAAATATTAAATTTAATATATTTATTGATATAATTTATTATTTGATATATTTCTTGATTAAGATACATTTTTTGATAAGATGCTATTCTAATATAAAGAGGGACAATACAGTTTTCAGTGTGAAATTTTATTTTAAACACAGCTACATTTAAAGTTTTAAACAGTTGAATATTTTAAGAAATACACTTTTGACTGTTACAAATACATACATAAGGGTGTGTGTGTGTGGAGATTAATTATTAATTTTTAGCCAATTTCACTGATATTCAAGTTTCAGTACTTTTAAATGATCTACAATATAAGCTGCACAAAAGTTTGAAAAAATTACAAAAATATGAAACAAGAGTAAATTAATACCAGTATTCTACTACTGTTTAATGGCATCTTTATGAGAATCTTACTAACGAAACAGGCTCTTTTAAAAAATACTTCTTTAAAAGCTAAACCTAAAAATTGTATACACTTAAAATAATTCATTTACCATGACATTTCATTCTTTTTATGGGAAGTTTATTTTTAGGCCCATAAAATCAATTTATACTTCTAATTCAAATTAATTCTCAGTTGTCTATAAAATATCTCAATGATATATGGAACTTAAAATCAAATTTTTTTGTAAAGCTTTGATGTTTTATTTAAAAATTTATAATGATTTAAAAAATTTTTCACAAAAAAGAGACATTAAGATGTTATATAGAAATTTATCAATAGTGCTTTTTTTAAGGGTGTACGTGTAAGTCCAATAAGATGCAAGTGTTAGCTTTAATTGCTCAGTGATATTGCCTACTACTTCGTGAAACATCACAGTTGTCAGAAGAAAGGAAGGTATAGAACCTAGATGGGCCTGTTTTTTCTTTTTCTTTTGAAATTTATGGCTTTATTACATGTCAGTAATGATTCAACATTTGTTTAAAACATACACAACTTTAAAGCAAAATATTAATACCTAATTAAGAGCGTAACAATGAAAGAACTATACGTAAAAATAAATAAATAAACAAAAAAAAAAAAAAAAAATGAAAAAANAAAAAAAAAAAAAAAAAAAAAAAAAAAAAAAAAAAAAAAAAAAAAAAAAAAAAAAAAACTATTTTAAACTGTTTAAATAAAAAAATTTCTTATTACAACATAGATATATCTGTGACGTAATTTACACTTAACACAATAAGTTACCAAACTTAAAAACAGCAAACTGGCTATAAAAAATAAATAATAATAATTAAAATAAATACAACAGACTACTAACCTTTGGCTTAAATTTACGAGCAAATGTAATATACTTAGATATTTCATCTAATGTGTAAACTCTATCAATTGATTCTTCTGATTTCTGGTGTAATTCGACGATTCTTCTGGCAATAGCATAATCAGTTACCTTAAAAAAAATAATATCAAGACCATCCAATTAATTTAACAACTAACAAAGAAATTAAATCGATTCTTAATAGAATCAAAATACTCACACTAACAAGGGTTACAACACAATTTATTATCTTTAAAACAGCAAAGTACACCAAGATTAAACAAATTAGCCTGCTTTGCTGCAAAAAACTAAACAAACATAACATTAAATTTAGGCTGTGTTTCAGCAGGAAATGAATCTTAGCTACAAGAGCCTATTGAAGAAAAGGGGGGGGGGGGAATAAAAAAACATTCAAACCTCAGTTGTCTTTTCTAGCATAAAGCCAAATGATAAATGGAAACTAATACTGTTCTAACACACAGAAGATGATTTGATGTGACAACTGATTGCTGTTTGAAAGTGGTGTTTACTCTCGGCGTTACAAGTAATAAAATTACTTATACCTCAGATTCAACATACACATTCTCACCAAATCAAAAATAAAGTTTTTTTTTATTTAAATTATCCACAAAACTACTAGAAATTTCCTTAAGCAAAATATTTGATAATTCTATTAATAGAGCAGTTAAAATTTGCTTTAAAATTTTTTTAAAAATTCAGTCTGTTACAATTAATAAATGAATACTAACCTCACTACATTCATCAACTAAAATAAAAAACAAATCAAATCTGGACATAATAGGAGCAGTCAGCGCTATGTTTTGCTTCAAGGACTTAGCACGATCATAGCGTCCTCCAATAGGATTAGCAGCAGCCAAAATTGATGTTCGCGCATTTAATGTGGCCTGAAAAAAAAAAAAAAGACAGATAAGAAAATTTACAGGTAAATATTAAAATTGTGTTATGTATAATAATTTAATTACATACCTTAACACCAGCTTTTGTTATTGAAATAGTTTGCTGTTCCATAGCTTCATGAATAGCAACTTGATCTCTTAATTCCATTTTGTCAAATTCATCAATACAGCATACACCCTAAGAAAAATTATTTATTTATTAATTTAAATTCTATTAAATTCCTCCACAGGTTTTTTAAAGCAAGCACTGTAAAATAAAAATTCAAGAAATTAAATAAAAGGAGGCATTCTTTTGGGATTGATTTTCTTTGTGAGACTTAGTTTTGTAACATTCCAACAGGAATTATTTCATTGTTTATAAACATAGCTACATTAAAAGTGCCCGCTCTCTTTCTACATAAGTTCGTAGAAACTAAGCCCGACTTCTAACGAAATGCTGAATGACCTTTTGTCTTGTTAACATTTAAATAAAAAAACACCTTAATTGTGCGAAAATGTCATAAAATAGAAAATATTTCCTGACGATTACATATACTATTTACAAATAAAGAAGATTTAACAATTCTCCCTCAATTCAGCTCAGTTATTTTACAACTTATCTTTTCAGTTACAGATAAAATAGTTCATAAATATCGATATTAAATCAGGCTCGTGTCGCGTTCCTAACACCGCCATTAGATTTGGTGAGCTCAAGTGGTGCTAAGAGGGATGGCCAATTGCCAACTTTGTAGCTCTTTGTATATTCCACATGGTTTAAGTGTATGTTCCTTCTTCATAATAACCTTATGCAGTTGTGAGATTGTGCTCAGCAAAGAAGACTTACAAAAAAATCTTTTTAAAAAATATTATTGGTGCATTTTGTTCAAAGTTTTGCCAAACAAACATTAAATTAAGCTGTTATTTACAGTGGAATGTGGTGTCTTTACCATAAACAAGGCAACAATCTATGCTTTAACTATTTCTAAATGGCACCAAAAGAGATTTCATAGTATTTATGTACCATAAAAAATTGCCTAGAATAATGCATAAGTGTTTTAAATTATTTCTGGTACTAAAATTTTAAAATTATTTCCTCGTTAAATCTGAGAATAAAATTGCCCACTAAAAGAGTATATTCTAATAAATTTATAACACTGTACAAAACAAAATTTTGCTTCTTAAATGAGACCTCGTGATAAGTCAGTACTACTGTTTTTATATCAAAAAAGAAAGAAAAAAATTATTTTTGCACCTGTATACATAAATACATTTTAAACAAGATAAATTTTTATTTTTTCCTAGCTGATTTTTAGTATCTGAAAAAATTAGATAAATTAGTTTTTCTAATTTTTTCAGAGCATTCCAATTTTTTAAATTTTCATTAACAATTGCATCCACTGAAGGTTGTAAAAACAGCAGTTTCAATTCTTTTGCAATAATATTCAAATCATGAAAAGGAACTTTAATATTACACGTTACAGATTTAGCATAACCTAATGAAAGATATTGCTATCACACTTTAATAGAAACTTCCAAGGAAAACTAAAAAATAGTTTTAGCTAAACATAACATAACATTTAGATAAACTAACATTATCGGCTAACATCAATGCTCCTGCTTCTATCACAAATTCTCCAGATTCTTCATCTTTTGCCACAGCAGCAGTTAAACCAGCTGCACTGGATGCTTTTCCACTTGTGTAAACAGCCCGAGGGGAGAATTCTGACACTTGCCTATAATAATATGAATTTTATAAGAATTTTCTTTCATTTTAAACACTTCCTCATTCAAAATATATAAATAAGAGAAATCTTTCTTAGCTATCAAATCAATGATATTTAAGACACATTACAAGTGTCTTATGATATTTAAGACACATTACTTTCATTTTAAACACTTCCTCATTCAAAATATATAAATAAGAGAAATCTTTCTTAGCTATCAAATCAATGATATTTAAGACACATTACAAGTGAAAAATTAAATAATTTATATAAATTTTAAATCACTTAAAACAGTAAGTTCAACAAATAATTACATCAGTATCAAAAAATTACTGATATTAGTATAGTACAAATCAGTACAGTTTCATTAAAGGGGGCGGTAAATAACTCGCCAAATTGCGGCAAGCGAATTCGAGATCACAAAGGCAACCCTTCCCTTCTCTTTCTTGACGCAATACTACTGTACTAGGTGGCAATATTGCTATTGAAGTAACACTGCTCGGCAACCTGACAGGCCTGAATTTCTTTTTATTTTTTGCCTTTATGGATTCCACTATTTGAGAATTGCTGAAGAACAAAAAGTCTGTGATTTAGTAGGCCTTATAAAAAGTAAACTCTTGAACTCGAAAGACCATGAGATTAAATTGAGTTTTAAGTTTTTGAGCTGATAGCCTGACAACTGATCATTTATTCAACAAAGAATTAATTTAATCTTTTTTTAACATTATTCCAGGCAACTGCAAACAAAAGCTTGAAATACTGTGTTCTTTCTGAGATTAGGTAGAGGGAAAAATTCTTTGACAATTCCTGGTTTTGGGGAAAAAATTGGTTCTCCCAGTAATGTTTTAAACCTGTGATTACGAATCGTGCAAAATATATTTCATTTTTCTAACATTACATTTACTGAAGTTTTTTCCTACATCTTTTTTACAATACCTATAACAATATAATACCTACTTCTTGCCCGAAATTTTTTCTGTAGTTCTTTTTGCATTGCATCTCAAACCAAGCTCGCTTCTCAAGAACATTGGATACTTTTGTTAGCCTAGTTTCATATGAATGATACTTTTTTTAAAAAAAAATTAAAATTCTAAAAATATGCAACATATACATCATGTGGAACTGCTGCGTGTAAATATATGAATGATTTTTGAAAATTATAATTTGATACAAATAATTTATAGTTTTCCTATATATTCAATTAAAAATTTCAGTGCTAAAAGAAACAACTGTTTGTAGTCTATTACTCCAACATAAAATTCATTCCTGATAAAATGTATAAAACAAAAGAAAAAGGTAAACAAATGATAGAAAAGCTTAGTTAATTAATCTCTGCCAAAACCTCGTTAATAGTTAATCTCAGCTGACATTTTTTCTACATCAATTATAAAACACTATTAAAACTATATCTGATATTTTTTTCTTTCTTTATTAGAACTTTATCGTAAGTTTTCTGTTGTCCATGCGTGAAAAGAATATTCATTTGCAAATTTTTAAATATATATATTAAAGCGCTAATACTCATGACTGCATATCTGCTTGATGTATCATATTTTCATTGCCAATGCGAAAAAGAAATTTCATAGGATAAGTGGAAATAAACCTACATATGCATCAGTGTTTCATATAATATAGATATAAGTAAACGAAATATCTTAGATAAGAACAGGAAAAAATTAAATTTTTTTAATATATAGTTTATTATATGAATCACATCAGAAATGAAGAGACAATGATATATCTTATTTGGAAATTAAGAACTAATATTAATGTATAATAAAATTTTGACTTCTCTCGTTTTTTTGGGGGACAAAATGTAACTTTCTGACCCTGCTGCATATTCAGCTACTCCTGCTTTGGATAGAAAAGAGCATACTCACTTAAGAAACTGGCTTTTTGCAGTGCTAGGGTCACCAACAATGCAAATATTAACATCTCCTCGAAGTGAAGTTCCTTCCGCTGTTGTTTTTGGAACACCACCAAACATCATCAAAAGTATTCCACTTTTAACTTCATCATTACCTATCAAAATTACATAATACTGAATACTCATCTTACACAGAAAGTGAGTTGACAACTTATAATCACCATATAGTAAGAATAAACATCTAAATTTAAAACAGTGAGTTTTCAAAGGAAAAACAATTCTAGCTTTTAAATTATAAACTAAATAAATACAGCTACATTAAGCTTTAAAATAAAAATTTTTTTACATTATACTAGGGACCTCTTTTTGACAGTGGGTCGCAAACATTAAAAAAAGTCAACGTTTGGGCCAACATAAGACTTGTAAAATTGTAATTTTAAAAACGTAAGATGTATATAGATCCTAATTGAAAGTAACATGCAAAATCTTAGTCATAATCATGTGTAAAATTGGTAAGAAATCACTTTTCCCTGCAAGCACTGTATTCGTGGGCAAAAATAAAATTTGAAAAATGAAAAAGTCACAGCTTGCACTAAAATAATAGGTAAATAAAATAATTATTCAGTAAAAGAATGAAAATAACACAGTAGTATAATTCTTTTTTTTTTATCCAAAAAGACCTTAAATACTTTTTTTATAAATAATTAAAATAGTTCTAGGCCCAAGCCATTATTTTTAAGGGTCATTTTTGGTCTAATGCCATTGATTGTACATCCCTGGGATATTAGAACCCATCACTTAAAAAGAAGATGAATCAACACACCATGAATTGTAGGGAAAAGACTTTTAATTAAATTTTGATAAAGATTCTTATCAAGGCTCATATCATATATCTTTTGCCACTCTTGACCAGTCAGCTCCTTTTGCAGAAGCTCGGTAGATTTCATAGGTTCAGATGCAAGCATTTCCACAGCACTAATCTATAAAAAAAATTTAAACAAATATTAATTTGATATCTTAGAGTGTTAATAAAAATGTTTTTTTAAAGTAAAAACAATAGATTATAAATTTTTGGCTTAAATTTATGAGCAAATGCAATAAGCTTTGATGTTGCACCTTCATACTTTAGCGTTTCAGTTGATGCCCAAATGCCCTGAACTTTTCATGGAAGATAGTGATTGATATATTTGGGTATTAATGATATCGTTAAAATTTTTTTTTTTATATATTAAAGATAAACACTTGCTAAAAAATTTAATAACAATTGTTTAAATAATCACGCCTTTTAATTTAGCATAAATCAAGCCTACCTTTTAATTAAGAAAGAGGAATTCAATTGTTTGTTTAATAATCATTTCGAGACAGAGAAAAACTTATCAGTTAATTTTATGGCAAATTATTCATTTCTAACCTATTTAAAAAAATGAAATCGTATAAAATTTTGGCTAACAACAGTAAGGGAAAATTGCAGATATTTCTTAAGCACTCCAAAAATCACAGCCATAGTTCAAAACAGTTATAATTAGTGTATGGACACTAGGCTCAAAATTTTCGTAACTTAAGTATTATACAGTTTGACCTAGATTAATTTATAAAAAAGTAAATATATAGCGCATGAAAAACAAAGTAAGAGAAATAAATATATAGTATCGCAAAGAGACAAAGATTGTTAATAACTCTCTCCGGAAGTTCAGTCATTATTCCACAAGATCTGAAAATGGAGTGCTAAATGATATTGCTATTTTTTTCTTTCTAGAAGATGAGTACTTTTAGGGGAAAACTAAGTTTCTTTTAAATCACAACTGCACAATTTAACACTAAAAATATTTGAAAATAAATAAATAAAAGAGTGACACTCTTTTTGCAATGCACTTATGTGTGCTACGAAAAGAAAAAATTATCTAAGAGTGTAAATACCTTTAACTCAGTTGGTATAACAGTAGCTGCCAAAAATGCAGTTTTATAAGACAATTCTCGAACACCCAATGCTTTCAAACCACGGACACCTTCAGTTTCAAACCCTTCTCTGCCTTTATGGCGTGCACTGGATTCTGTTCTTACACCTATAAAAAATATATATCTTTAGGTTAAGGATATAACATGAATTTAATGTATGTGTCATAATTTATACCTAGGCATATCTGGGAACAATTACAATAACTGTAAGAGAATATGAAAGCAAATTATTGCAGCAATGTTGCTATACGTGAAGTTCAAATGTTTAACTGAAAGCAATGTAAAATACTTCGAGAATTTAAAAATTTCCTAACTTTAAGGATTTTAACATAGATCCGGAATAGAGCAGTAAAGTAAATATATGAGTATATATAATAATCTAAATTTTTTAAAGAACTAATATATATCTATACAGACCTGGCATAGAAAGCTGGCTAACATCAGGAACTACAATTAAAGTTCCAATAAAATCAACCCTGTCACCAGGTTGGGCCATTTCAACAGCCTCTGCTCTAAGAATGATCTCCACGCTGCAAGTAAATTTTAAGTGTGAATATTGAATAAATAATAAACTTAAGAAATAAAATTTTACTCTAGGAATAAAAAGCTACCATTTCTTTATCAGATAACTGTCATTACGTTTTATATTGCTAGAACAGCGCACATGCTTTTTTTTTTTTAACAAATAGATTCTGTTAAATCATAGTTACTAATAAAGTAAAAAAATAATCCAATGTAATACACAATATAGACATTTTAAAATATGTAAATCAAATAAAAATATTTTACAAATCAAATGAAAATCAAAATGAGATATTATCTAAATTTAATTTAGACTATCAATTGTGTCATCTCAATTATGGACGTATTAATCTGTTACTAGTATAGTACATATTAATTTGTTATTAGTATAGTACAGACTGATTGATTTGTTAAAATTAGAATAAGTAACCCTTATACTATACTTGAAACAAATATGACTTAGCCTTATTTCAACAAATGAGTTACCGTAAACCGGGGCGAGTCTACCCATTTTTTAAGTTTGTCAACTTTCAAGTGCTCAAACTTTTGTAAATATTAAAGAAAAAAGGCTTTTAATAGGTGTTTCGGAATCGCTATTTATCACTCTTTAAAGCTGTGAAATCGATTTTAGAAAGTATAAACAGTTACGCTGGTACCGTATATTTTTATAGAACTGCTGACGAATCTCTCGTATGGGGCGAGTCTACCCATTCTTGTAAATAATCAAATTTTACTATTAAATTGTTATTTTAGTTACTATATAGGACAGAGGTCGCCACAGTGGTCTATATAGACCCCCAGGGGTCTATTTAACAAAAGCGGGGGTCGATCTGAGCCAGGGGGTCGATCCGAATCGGAAGGGTCTGAAAAAAAAAACAGTTCTCAATACGCAAATCACACATACCTAATTAAGTATGTAAAATTTGTGATTTTTTTTTATAATTGACTCAATATCAGCTTCTTCATAAAACATAAATTATTAAACGTATATTTATTGGGGTGAAACAAGTATTTACGTACCCCCCGCGCAGTGGCACGAACTCAGCGCAGTTTATAAGTCATATGCATATGCGCTTGTCTAAATGTCACGAGTGACGAGCATTGACGTTACAAATGCAAATATATTATACGCAGTTTCAGCTATCTTTGCAAACTGTGGTGAATATTTGCAGTGTCATTATTAAAACTTTTATAGTTTTGGATAATTAGTTATTGTTTCGATAAAACCATTCGTTTAGTTNAATGGCTAGGGGAGTTCTTTACACAGACAAACTATACTTGATCTTGCCTGGCCTATTCCCCGTTCCTGAAACTATGGATGGAAAATAGCACTGGAGAACAAATTTTTTGTTTGTATTAATATAAATACTTGATCTTGCTAAAATCAGGTATAGGGTTTTCAAATCTGAAATTAGTTTTGAAAGCTATAGAGTAAAAACTATAGATGTTTTTTAAAATAGCATTTTTAGTTTACGCTTTGTCAAAATATATAAATTTAAAAACGTTATATATAACAGGGGGATTGCGTAAATGTTGCAACAAACTTAAAGGGAGTTAGATGATATCATCAAAATTCAAATTCTATAGAAATCCATGCTTGGAATTCTCGTCGTACGTGGATAGGGGTGTTTTGCCCTTTAGAACCTGTTCAGAGACATGCGGTTCCTTGAAGGAAAGTGTTTCTAACAACGTACGACGACATTTCACGGTTACGGTTACTATGCGATTACAATTCTGATGACGTGTTCTAACTCCCCTAGAAGGCTATGCCTTAACTATTAACTCCCGGGTATGCCCTAACAACTAGTCAACCGTTATAACTGAATAGATTAATTATTTTATTTTTTGACACGGAATTTCAATAAAAATAATAAAATGCTGCGTAGAAAGTTTCCAAATAATTTACTTCCAAAAGGATCCACAAGATATTTCTCTCTCAGTTTCAGGGATTTCGGAATATCTTGTTTTTTCACAGAAAGGATTCCAAGATTTGGAAAACTAATGGAAATAAAAAAATAATTATATAACTACAATGTTCATCTAAGCAATACATGGTAGATACGTAATATAAAAATTAAAAAATAGGTAAAATAAACATATTTTATATTTACATTTATATTAAACCTATAAATTTTCTTATTAATGATAAATTTATCAATGCAGAATTAAAATAATATACTCAAATTCATTTAAAATGACTTAATTTTAATATAAACAAAGTTTTAATTATATTATTATGCTTTATTAAAACTAAATACGAATGGGTAGACTCGCCTCACGAATTCTGGCTTTTTGTTTACAACAGCAAAACTTACATTCTTTTTGTTTTTTTTTTCATATAAAATTAATGTGATCTTAGTCTTAGATAAGTTTATCACTTAACCAAAGTGAAAATAGTAATAATAATAATATACTTACGGAGCACCAACTAAAAGTTTGCTGATTTTCAATACAAATCTCTCAATAGACGTTTGAACAGGTCGGTTAAAAAGACACCAAATAAATAAAAACGGATCAAACTACTACAGCACCATCTTCCTTAGAATCTGAACTAAGTCCTACGTCGGTAAAATTTTTTTTTATTTGCAATTTAAAATAGTGAAAATTAAATAAAACTAAAATGGGTAGACTCGCCCCGGTTTACGGTATTCCACTAGTCTTTGAAACTCTGAGTCCTCCGTCCTTTTTTTTTATTACTAAAAGTGGGTAATAGTAATCTGGTAGTAGTAGTAGTAACCTATTTAAAAACGTGAAATTTTTTTAAATCCCCAGAACCAGCTTTGGTGTATTTAATGAGCTATAGCTTGTAAGTGAAATCGCTGCAAATTAATATTAGTCTAGTAGAAAGGCAATATTAAAAGGTGCATATTAACAATGGGCAATATTATTACCCAGAACCACTAGAAAGAACTCAGTAAGTTCAAAACTGTTGCAGTAAAAAAAAAGAGTTAAAAAATTTTAACTTTATAATATAATAATGTGTCAACATTTAAGTGAAATAAAAGTTTATTTGAAATATTGATTGGAAAAATAAGAATCTGCCTGGTGAAATTTAAGAAAACCGGACGTTTGAATTGGCACAATTAAAGCAGACAAAACTATTAATGCTTTCCCAAGTTTCTGAAAATTATTAATCAAATATTATTTCTTACAAAATTTGTTGTTGTTGTAGTTCATTTATGTCGCACTAGAGCTGCACAATGGGCTATTGGTGACGGTCCGGGAAACATCCCTGAGGATGATCCGAAGACATGCCATCACAATTTTGATCCTTTGCAGAGGGGATGACACCCCTGCTTTGGTAGCCCGACAAACTGCACGCGAAGTCGAGCACTTTACGGTAGAACAGTTTACCGAGAACCAATACCGCATACCCTCGGTCCCTACACAAGCTGATCCAAGTGGTCACCCACCCGCAGCCAGTGATGCTTGACTTCGGTGGTCTACTGGAACCGTGTCTTAACGATCAGTCCACTGCGGGACCTTACAAAATTTAAAAATACTGTTATATCTTTTTTTTTTCTTAAAGAACTACTTTATATATTTAAAAACAAAATTTAATAGATGAAGAATTTTGAACTAATATAGAAACTATTAATGGAGAATCTGGAGTTAAGCAAGTGTTTATTATCTTTACGTCGATGAAATTCAAAGCCCGCTTCACTGGCTCTGTGTTATAAGTCATATAATAATAATAAAAAATTCTTCTGCATTAAAAGAAAAATAATAAAAAACAAGTAAATAAATAAAAAAAACACATTTATCTACCTTCTAGGAATACTGCCTCTCGGAAGCTCAGCTTGAGTTTCTTGAATTCGTACTCTCTGAAAATCTACAAATCTAGATTTACTGACGTCCAATTGAAAACGTGACCTGTTATTGCAAGCAACATTTCTACAAATAGTAGGCTGTAAGAGGTATTAAATATTAATATAAAATTTAGAATAAAGAAATTAACAAAGGGCTATAAATATCATTATACATACCAACGTATATCTAAATTGCTGCTCAACATCTTTAATGACTGTCTGACAATCCAAGCAAGTAAAAGTTCCACTGACCAATTCTGGATGAACAGGATGTGTTCGAACAACTTGACCACTAATGCGTAACAATGTTCCAATTTTAGAAGCTGTGAGTTCACGAATTCTAAATAGAGAAGGAAATTTTTTAACAAGACCATATAGCATAATATGACTTAACAAATGATTTTGTTTGTATGGTCGAACTTTGATTGATCATTTCAGAATTTTTCAACAAGTATCGCCTTATTTTAACAGTCCTGTCACAAATGCTATTCTTCTATAAGGTTACAAATACCGGTTTAGATTAATATTAAAACTAGCAGACTCTTGAGCCTATCATTCTAAAATCTCATTTATTATTATTTTTTTCAAAATTATCAGATACCGGACTTTTCCCTTCATATTTTATTTTTGAAGCTACTACCAGCTACTGATGAAAAAGAAAGTGAGAATATGTTATAATTCTGTGAAAAAGCATCTAACATCACGATTGAAAGATGTTTGCTGAAAATGTTGAATGAAACTTGTTGATCGAAGTTAAGAAATTTTTTTTTTTAGAATTGCAATTAAAGACCAGTGGAAGGAGCCACAATTAGTACCAACATTTGCAGCGAGTCCTCAAAACCTCAAAAAAAAAAGAAGCTTTCTTAATTTGAACAGATCTACTACAGTAGGGAATCGATTATCCAGAACGATCGGGAACATCGCTATTCTGGATAACTGATTTTTCCGGATTTCTGAATCGCTACAAAAAGCCGTTTTTTTTTTGTTAAACCCAACTAAAAAAAAATATTTGGAAATAATCTTAAAAAGAAAAAAAATTGATGAAGTAATACACTAATGATTATTTCCAAAATGATGTTAAGGTAAACATCTTTCAGAAAAGAAAGAAAAAGCCTAAAATCTTATGCGGAGAATTTTTTTTTTTTTTTTTTTTTAANTTTTTAAAATGATTCCGGTTTTTTGGTTTTCTGATTTCCGGATAACTGGTTCTGTACTGTACTTCATTTCTTTTCAAGCCATTATTAATTTTTGTTAAAATTTAAATTTCTCATTTTCCTGTATCTATCATTCATAATGAATGATTCCATGAGGAATGATTGATCGAGGTTCTGCTGTATTAGTAATCAAAGAAAAACATAAAAAAGTATAATTACTTGTGTCTGGTAGGGATATCACAAAATCCGATGTACAACTCTTTATCATTATCTTCAAAAGCAGTTTTTTCATGCATGAAAACTTTAGTAGCACGGCATAAATAAGGATATACGCTAACGAAGAAAAAAAAATATTAATAAATGTATAGATACAAAAGTTCCTAATGTTACAACCATCAAGAAATCACAAGGTCAAGGAAAGCAGTATTTCCTCAAAATCTGTCAGTACAATGTTTTAAATTTATGTTGCTAAAAAGAGGAGCTTGAATTATTAAAACTTGGTGAATTTACTAACTTAATTTACTTACCAGTTTTATAACATTATCTTGACTAATGTGAATTTATTGTTTAATTCAATATTTGATATTCTTTCACGACAAATAATAAAGAAAACTTTAAATTACTAAGTTTCTAATAAATAAAAAAAAGTTGAAGAGTAAAACATCACTGAATCAACAGTAGATTGAAAAGTTTTCAGATTTTGTTGGGAGTGGAAGAGCTAAAGTTTAAAATACTATAGATTACATTTTTGATAATTGTTTCAGGCCAATTATTTATTGTTTTACAAGAATTAGGTTCAGCTGCTTTTATCTTTTTTTTGCATCCAGTAAAAGCATTTCTTTTTTGAGTCTTTCTACTTTTAGTTTTTCTAACTGCACCAAAATTTTATTTGCATAAGCTCTCTGTTCGCATTGTGGTAGTCATATTTCCAACAAATCTTATACCTTTTTTTTTAAATATCTCTTTTAATTTAGTATTATTGTAGACACTGCCTGCAAATCCTTCTATTTCCTCCAATACTCGTGTTAAAGTAAAATCCAGCATTCTTTTAGTTTCATCCACTGAACTATCCACCAAATACGATTTGAAGCACTCCTCAGGCTTCTGTTACACATTTTATCACTATCGATTTTAGATCCGTGGATGATCAAGATGATGCCTAGTACAGCAAAACCATAGTTTAATATGAAACAGATTATTTCACAAGAATATTAAAAAGCTTCCTTAAAGCTGCAACTCCTGCGCGACAATAGCAATTAAATTAATTGCTGTCGCACGAATTTCCATTTGCATTTAAGTCTCCTTCACAGGTTACATATATATATAAATAGCAAAATCATGGACATGAACCCCCCTAATTCACAGTAATATGTTGGGTAAAGGCAGAAAAAGTCTATAACTAAACATTTAAAAAGTTTAATAAAAAAAGTACAGCAATTACTAAGCATCAAAAACTGAGAGTTGTTTATAGGCAGGATTTCCGGAAGTAGAAACCATAGTATAAAACTGAATTTAAATTATATATAAAAACCATTAATGTTAAAGTTCACGGCCAAATAAATATTCCTTTATCGTCGCTCTGTTGGTATGCTGCAGATATTGAGACGTTCGTCTATTAGAGTATTTTTTTTTAGGAAAATGTTTCCTTGTACAGAAACTGAATCAAATAGAAATCCACATTATTATGCTTCTTAATCATTCTGACGTGAAACCTCCTTGTTTTATAGTACAATTTATACAACGAAATTAAAATTTTTTGGATATTTTTGTCAAAACTTCAAAATTTTAACAATAGAAACCACATTCATCATGAGTGCTGAAATAAAATTTCAGTGGTAGATGGATTATGGGTTAGATTCCTTTTTCTAACCGTGAGAAGTTTTTCTCTCCATATAATATATAAATGTGGGTTACTTCCATCAAAAAGTCCTCGACAAAGACAAATCTCTGAATACATGATCCAGGAGTTCCCTTGTCTTCTGGATTGGGCTCAAAATTACAAGGATATGAAGTCGTACATTGGTAGTCGTAAGCTGAAAATTATGTTGGCTGTTCAAGGAGGATTATTAAATAAAATAATCACAACAGGTCATAATGCACAAATAATCCCACAGAAACAAAACAAAAGAAAGTAATTCTAGATTTATTAGCCTTAGTCAGATTTTAAGACAGTTTACAATACTTTTTGAAAGGATCTTGATGTGTTATGTCAAAAACCAGTTCTTGAGATCAAAACTCTAACCTTGGATAAAAATATCATAATCATATTTATAACTCATTGACATTATTGCTCTCCTGGCAAGCAAAATTGAATAAAAAGTTTTATTAAGAAAAGATTATTTTAAAACTTACCGGTGATATTCTGTTTGAATTGTGGTAGCTAGATCTTGATTATATCTGTTTACATCTTCAAAACTCACATGCAAAGTATTCCTTTCTGGCCGAGAAAGATCCTTTATATATTCCAAATATTTTGGCAAACCTTCATCATTCATATACCTGAAATTTGAAGAAAATAAAATATCTATAAGGGAAAGAAACTGATAACTTTCTATAACATAAAAATTAAATATGTAATAATTTATATATTCAGATTCAGAATACCTTCAAAAAATAGAAAAAATTTAAAAACTTTGTTACCATTTATAGGAAAAGTTTAGACCTTACACAAAAAGCACTGCATTTTAGGGAACATAATTATTAGCAGATAAAATGAATTAAAAAACTTCGCATTTATTAAGAATTTATTTTGATATAATTTCGTTTCACAATATAAATTTTTCTGTATGAAGATGCATAAAATTTTCTTTAATTTTCATAATTATCAAGGGAAAACTTGAAAGACTTATATAAAATATCATAACTAATACAAGTAGTATTATAAAAAAGGGCAAAACATACTCAGATAAAAAATCCAAGAATAATTTTTGAACTTGTTCCCCAACAGCATCTTTTTTCCGCTGAAAATTAGTTTGTGTATTCGTAACGTCCATTTTTCACAGCAAAATAGTTTGGCTAGATTTATTTTTAATTTGACAGAAAACTTATCAAAACAAAGCTACGCGATAATAATAAATACACTTCGCGCTTTCGGTTCCCGCGTTTTAAGAAAGATGACGATTAAATATCAATATTCTCTAACCACAATCTAAAACATTTTAAATAAAAATAAGTTCCAAAATTATTAATAGACTTCAGTTTAAGGACCAAACATAATATTCTTATTTTTTTCCGAAAATTATAAGTGTAAAAAGAATTTTTATCAGTTTAAGTTTTAACTACGGAAAAAATGATTCTCAAAATGGCAACGAACCCACCTTTCTTGTTGAACAAGTGAGCATCGTTTCTTTTAAAACGCTTTCGCAAGACCGTGTCTTGAAAAAGTCAAACAGGCGACATGGAAAAGAGAATTGAATTAGAAAAGCGTGGTCGTTCTCCGGCACAGGCAAGTGAAAAAAAATTTTTTGGCAAACTGTTGCACTTATTTTTTTGCAAAAAAATCTTTTTTTTATGTTCCTTGATTGCCAGTCGAAAGTTAATTTAGTTTCCGAAATAAATCCGATACATTTTTCTTATGGTAAATCAATGGCGAAGTCCTATGCTCCTTTACTCACGTATGCTAAAAAAAGTTGTTCCATACATGTTTCGGCGATTCAACTTTTCATTTGATTAAACTTGTGTCTTGTGTTATTCTTGAAATTAATAATAATATTTTTAACATACATTTATCTGAAGTTAATAAATTTTACTTTGAGTTAAATCGTATTGGTAGTTTTTCATATGTGTCGTTAACTTCATTATTTGTTTTGCACCTCAGTTGGGGTCTGACTTGTTATCTCTTAAAAGATTTTAAAATTTAAGATTAGTTAAGCTATTATGAAGTAACTTAAAGGTTCGTAAGATTTTTATTGATTAAGTCATTCTAATTAATTAATTTTTGTTTTTACTTTTTATTGGTAATAAATAATGTTTTCCTTAATTTTTTTTATTTTTATGGCGGGAGGAGCAACTTGAAAAGTTGGAATATATCTTCTATATAATATGGATTTGATTCGTTTTATATCATTTAAAAGTATCTTAATTTTGTTTTCGTGATCAATTAAATTAAAATTAAAATTAAGTTCTTATATTTTACACTTCAATTATGCGTGTATTATTTAAATTGGCTATTTTTAGGATTCCATCTTCCACATAAGTACATTTTCAACTTTTTAAAAATTTTGCTCTAAGTGACTAAATTCATGATCATAAAAATATTTAAGTATATTTATTATTATAGTGATTTAGATGTTAATAGATATTTATATTGCTCATTTAAAAAAAAAAAAAATAAATAGTGAATTCTAATCTTGGACCTTCATGCATTCAAATTTTAATTATATGACTTTTTATTACTGTGAATCAAATTTGATTTATGGGCTCATTCTTATCAAATACACAAACTTAAGAGATAAAGAGTGAAACAGTTTCAATGCTTATATAACACTTAAGTGGCAAAAATATATGTTACAAATTTATGTTTCTATTCTAAAACTATATGAAATTGTGATCATCATTGAAAGGATAAGGTAGTAATTTGAGTAATTATGCTGGTGTAAACTTGAATAGATTTTAAAAAGTCATTTTCAAACCTTTATTATTTGGGAAATATTTGACCAATGAGATAAAATTTGTAATTAGTATAAATATGAATTCACCATATGTCGTAGTAAGTGGTCACAATTTTATTTGCAGGTTGAATACCAAATTCCTTGATCGTTAAAATCATTATCATTAAATCGCCACAATTGAAATTCTTAATTTTTTTTTTGTACTGATGGAGAACAAGTTTAATAGAAAATTAATCAAAAGGGTTTGCATTGACTGATCATCGAATGAAGGAATAAAATTCGTTAATGCCTGGTGTAATAGACAATTTTGTGCTATGTGGCTTAGCCGCATGGAACTACGCAGTTGATTAATTTTTGTGTGTTTGTTTTTAATAGTACAGTAGAGCTCCGATTATCTGAACCCCCCGTGGCAGAAACACAGCGACATTGTCGCAGAAAGCGACTGAGTTCTTGCAGAAAGATTTTTTTTATTTGGGAAATAAAATTTTTCGGTTTGCTACAAACAAAAGTTCTCAAAATAAATTCTGCAGAAACAGAAGTTGTTTTACCAACAAAAAAAATCATTTTCTTCAGAAACAAAAAAATTCTGCAGAAGCAATAATGGTTCTGCAAACTTTTTTTCTTACAGAATTGTTTTAAATATTTTTTTTTCTAGCGTACCGCGGAAGGAGAAAGCGCTCGTAATTCTCCGTTAATCTCCAACACAAACTGTTACTGGATAAAAAGGGGAGAATTTTTTTCCCCTTTATTAAGCTATTTTTGGAAATTTGCCAACTTCGGCCTCTATCGCTGGCGCAGTAATTTGCTTTGTGTTTTTTTATGAGAACAGAGCATTTTATATTTTTTGCACTTATGTGGAAAATTTCATGCGTAAAAAGATTCTTTTTTTAAAAAAATCATGTCTAGTGAAAAGGTTATTTGTTGCAATTGTGAAGCCACAATAGTTAAAAAAATTTGAAAACTGATTTATCAAAGGCGGCATTCCGAAAAAGAAATAAGATTGAAGTCGACAACATCTAAAAATGCCTTTATGCTTTGAATTAAATCGTCGATAGAAAATAAAAAAAAAAAAAAAAAACGCAATCTAACGATAAATGAAATAAAGCCTGAAAGATATCTCACTATCTACGATTTTTTAGCATGCGAATGAAAACCAGATTGGTGAAAAATATTTACTGGTCACTTTCAAACAGGTTTCCATACGCATGCGAAAAAAATCGCATCCAATGAATATGGCTCTAATACCGATGTTTCAGTACTGATAAAGACTATTTCGTTTCGAGATGTTGAATAGACTTGAGCATATTGAGTCGGAAACTGCTTCTGCATACTTCGTGTGGAATCAGTGCTATATATTTACACAATACAGTGCGAAATCACAAGCGCTGTGTATTTTTTTCGTTCTGAACTTAATCTGATCACGAAAAAAGTTTTATTTACCTCCTTTTTTTAAAAAAAAAATCTTTCAATAAGTCAGTACAATATTAATCGAATCTAATTAATCTATAATTAATTAGATAAAATTAATTAGATGTAGAAAAAATTGAAACAAACATTGCTTTAATTTTTTTGCTTTTAGAATTCGGTTATAGTCAATTCTATTTTATTATTTTGATTACTCAACTTCAATATTAATTTTTTCACCTGATTTGTTTCTGTACCTGATATAACTACTATAATGAAACATTAAATCATACTGTTTTAAACTGCTTTAATAATTTAATTTTGATACTGTTTTAAACTGATACTTCAAATTCAGTTATCTTGTTTTATAAATTTAATCTTTTTGTCCATTCTTAGCTATTTCTATAAGTTCTATCTTATTACAGGTTCTGGGTAATCTTTATTTATGCTCTAGTAAGCATTTTTGTCTGCAGATCTATACATTTATAACTTTTCGTTATTATCGAAGATTATGCAAATTTATACTTAAACAATTTAAACTTATTAAGAAATGTAAACTTATATTATGAAATTAAAAAAAAAAATCTACACAGTTTTATTCTATGCATGTAGACTTATTTTATAAACACGAATTTCATCTATTATTATAAATTCATTACACATACATTTATAACGATAAAAATATCTTGCAGAAAGATATTGGTTCTAATTAGGTTTGTCGCAGAAAGTCAGAAAAAATTCTGCCACAGGGATCTGAACTATGTCTGAATTCGTTATTTTTTTTTTTAAAGTTTAGAATACTTTTTAACCTATAGACAATTTTTCTAAATTAAGAAGAATAAATAATATCCCCTATATCTGAAGATCATATTTAATTTACAACCTTTTTAGCAGTTTTCTTATAGTAGCCATACATACATGTATTGTGATACAGTTAAACCTACATACCCCTTTAGCTCTTTACAACTGAAAATTATCTTCCAAGAATGCGAGCTTCATTTTGATAGTCTACAATGGTTGGAATGTAGAAGGAGTTTAAGAATAGATAAGTGCTGAAGTTCAATAATTGGGGAATGGGTAGTTGTTACTTATGGTTAATGATTAGTGAATACAGTACTTGGAATCTTAACAGGAAAACAAACGAAACTGAAGTTTCTGAACCAGTGGATCTTTCCGATGAAAATTTTGTATGAAAAATTGCAACTCCACAGAGGAAGAAATAGGTAATCAGTTTCAAGATAGTGGACCTTCTCATATAGAAGCATGCAATTCATTAGATTTTGCAATGAATTGGCTAGAACGTAAAAATGATGTTGATCTAGTTCAATTGATTTATTTAAAGAGAATAACGGGGGAAAACGCATTTTCTTTAAAACAAATTTCTGCTGGATTTCTTTTGCTATGGAAAATAATGAAAAATGTGGTAAATCAGTAATTGACAAAAAAAAAATTATAAAAAAGGAAAATATGATAAAAATAATTCAAAATGAAAAAAAGTTTTAGAAGAAATTATTTAAAAATTGAAGAAAAAAAACATTTAAACACGGGAGAGCTATTTTAGATGATACTGCCAGTCGTAAGCCTACAAAAGGTGCGAAGGGAAGTTGGTGCTTAAATAATAATCATTTACACTTGATTTTAAACTTTCCAATTATCCGAACTATGTTCGGTCCCGAGCAGTTCGGATAATCGGCTTGATTTAATAGTATTTGACTGCATCCAAATCCGGTTAGACAAGTTTCTTCCACAGTCCCAGAAAGAAAATGGGTTTCTCCTTGCACGAGTGAATAAAATAGAAAAAAAAATTTTTTAAAAATGAAATATCAAATGTTAGAATAGTTTCTTAAACCGTTATGCAGTTTGTAATTTATGTCTAGTATTTTCTATCGATTCCTTTTTTTTTTCTGTCTTCTCATTTACTACATCATCTTTAAGTAAGTAAGTAATGAATCTTGAAAAACTTTAAATTTTTAGTGCTAACTAACTTTAATTCTTTTTTTTTTCTTCCTCATTCTACATTTCTAACATTTAACTCTTTGCTTGTTTTGACCATTGTTAAAAACTCAAATTTTGGCATGAAAAAAGTATTATATTACTATAAAATATATGTAAAATTGCAATTTATCCAGTCCATTAATTTTTTTTAGTCATTGAAAATAAAAATGCAAAAACAATAATCTTATAAAGAAACTGTTCTACAATCATTTTATTCAATATATAAAATCAATTTTCCTTTATTTCCATAAACCGCTCTTGTACTTCACTTTTCAGTTTTGTATGAGTGGGCCCAAAATTCAGAACTATTCTTTTGACTGATTTTAAGTTGCATAGAATCGGGCAGGGAGGGCGAACCAATGGCACGCGTGCCATTTATGGCACGCGACACTATATTTTGGGCTCGCCACCGATCACAATTGTTATTGCACTATGAATTGTTATTACACGGATGTTATTACGCTATGGAGCATATGTAACAATTAAATTAAAATTCACAAAAAACAAACAAAATAATAAACAATCATTAATGAAAAAATTAACAGTTAATGCTAAAAAAACAATAACCATAAAAAACAAGCTAACTATAAATAACAAGCAAAAAAGAAATCAACAGTCCTGCTTAAACTAATATCTTACAACCCAATATAAGTTAATTGTCATCTAATCTGCAACAACGTAAGTCACACTGATGTTGCTTTAAGTTGAATTACGCCTTTAACTGAGACATTGCAAAATGTATTTTTTTTCAATGTAAATAATGAGTTTTGAGTTGATAGTATTTAGTATTACTATTTTCCCAATAATCATGAAGTCAAAATTATTTGACGGCACGTCTGTGACTTCCTTAAACAATTTTTTGGAAAAAATGGCACGTTGGTGTATTAAGATTCGCCACCCCTGGAATAGGGTGTAGACATATGAGTCAAGATTTATAGAAAATATTCATGTACAGTGTGCCAAAAGAAAAAGTGCTCTAAATAACTTTTGATCTAATGATCAGATCTTCAGATTCTAGAACTTAATTTAAATGGTTCGAGAGTGTGGCCACAAGTTAGTGCAATTAGGGGGTGCTACCTAATTAGTGCAGACATTAATTTAAATTACGAAATCAGACAAAAAAAACAACAACATACTTTTACTTAATAAATGCATCTTTTTTTAAAGGAATCAGGTTTTTAACCCGCAAAATATAGGAGGTAGCTGCAATCTGAAAGATTTGATCCCAAAAGTTTGGACAGAGTACTCCAAAGTTTGGACCCCTTAAAATTAATTTTACTTTTTGCTTATTTCACTATGTTTCGAAAACTTTTTAAGTGAATTGAAAAAGTTTTGGCCCACAATTATAAAATTTGTCTCTCCAAAGATAATACAAAAAGTAACTTTTAGAAAATGTTTAGGTATTTTGTTTAATAATGGTCTTAAGAAAATTTGAATTGTTAGGTATACAAATTTATTCATCATTTTAAAGAATATAACTTAACATGGCAAAATTCAAAATTTGAGAAAAATCAGTAAAATAGTTCCCGAGGAATCTAATTCTTAATATCTTGCATACATTTTTTAATTTCAAACTTATGTGTAGCACGTAAGCTGAATTGTAAGTTTTGCATCTATGTACTGACAGTAAAGTTGTTCATCAACTACAATTGTTTTCTTCTTTTTTTTTTTTTTTNTTTTTTTTTTTTTTTTTTTTTTTTTTTTTTTTTTTTTTTTTTTTTTTTTTTTTTTTTTGAAGTGATTTTATAATTTTCAGATAATTAATTTTAAGCATATTTTGTTCTTTCTTTTTTTTCCATCATTTATTCATTTGATTTCAGCATTTTAATCTGTTTATTATTATTTTAGCTTCGTATCACTTATTAAATACTAATCTCGCATGATGTATCAAAACTCTATTCGTAGCCCAGAAAATGTCACTAGTAAAATCTGTTATTTTATTTACCCAATGTTGGCAGGTATGCTATTGAACCACTCAATTTTGATGGTGTGAACCCTAGTCATAAATCACTGGCTCACTAACTATTTGTGTTTTTATTTTCTATAATTAAGGAGATTAAATGATTGGATAAATTGTAATTTTACATTATAATTATTTAATATTTATAATAAATTGATCTTCTGTACCGAAATTTGGGGGATTTGATAGTAATGTCAAATGATGAAAGAATATAATTGATTGATCATTTGTAATTTTATATATATTTTTATTTATAATTGCTGCATATTTATAATAGCTAACAATTATTTTTTATTCTGAAACTATTTCAATAAGTGGGCAGTTTAAACCAGATAAAACTGTCAATTGTCAGAAATTGGCAACCTGAGCTGGCATCTTTAGTGGGACTACCAAAAGTATAGTTCTATGTGTTTAAATTATTCATGTAAAAAAGTATGAAGTTTTTTGATAACAAGTTGCCTGTTTTTGTTTCAGATTAAAGAATTGAATCTTGATAATTGTCGGAGTACTCAAATAGTTGGTTTAACAGATGAATTTGTTAATTTGGAAATTTTAAGCCTCATCAATGTTGGTCTTGTTAGTCTTAAAGGTTTTCCAAAGTTGCCAAATTTAAAAAAAGTATGTATAAGCAGCCAAAGCTTCCTTTTTTTCTATTTTTGAAAAAAAATTTTGCTGAATTTGTATAATGTTCTTTAATAAATGTTCAAAGTTTTGTTTAATGCAAATTTAAGATGTTATCCAACATTTCTCAAAGATTGCATTTCATTTCAATGTAACAGTTGATTAATTCAGGGATGAGATTTTTCCGCTTTTTAGCGGATTTCCGCTTTTTCACTTTTATCTCTTGAATTTCAGCTATTTTTTTTAATCAAAAATTCAGATTTTTGTAAAAATTTCACTTTTTTTTCATAAGTATTCCGCTTTTTCAGAAAATTCATCGATTTTCAAAGAGAAACGGAAAATTCAAACTACATAGCTACCAATCCTTTCTCATTTTTACTTATTTTACCTATTTTCTCCCCTTCTACTCGCAGCAGATAAGATTTTCCGAATTTTTTACCCGCCCTCCAGATAGATCCGATTTTTGTAGTTCAAACGAAACTGCTTCTGACAAGCCTTTTAGAGGTCCCAAGCCTGGAATCTGCTAATATCTCGATTCTTATTCACACGATTTTAATATCAAACATAGCTTTTCATATTTGCGTGTTGCGATTCTTATTCACGCGATTTGAATATTGTACGTTGCGATTCTCATTTACGAGATTTAAAAGTCCGATATTGTGATTCGTATTTACACCTTTTTAAAAACGTATGTAGCGATTCGTATTCACGCAAGTTCAAAATTCAATGTCTTGCTTTGCTCATGCGGTTTATAATATCGTGATTTTAAAATAAGGCATTGGGCATTCTAAAAACTATACATCATGATTCGTATTTACGCGATCTAAAAATTATGAATCGTGATTTGTATTTACGCGTTTTAAAAATTCTATATCCCAGTTTGTATTTTCTCATTTTCAAAATCGTATATCTAGTTTCATATTCATGTGATTTCAAAATCCATAATTGTTATTCATATTCACGCAATTTTAAGATCAACTATCGCGATTCTTGTAAGAAGTAAATTTTTTTTAAATTAGTTACTATAAAGGTGACTGTTTTTCTAACGACGATTATTAGTATATGTAAGTGTTACAACATCAGAGAAACTGGAAGGGAATATATTCAAAACTTACATTCTGTGCTTGCAAAGAAGAAAAAATAGGATTTGTCACAAGATGTTTGAAGATGGACTAACGACTAAATATAGCAAACATAAAAGATATAGCAAACAAAAGCAATCACTTAAAAAGGGATTTAATTAAAAAAAAATTTTGGGGGAAAAAGAGTTAATTAACTCATCATCAAAATTTTATTTATAATTGCTGTTATTTATGCTATAAAATGCAAAATTCTTATCAAATAAAAAACAATTATCTAAACAGTTGCTGATTGTCATGTAATTTTTCAAACTAAAATAGCAATTTTTGTATGTTAAGGAGTTACTATATATTTCTACTTCACTGTTATTGATATGTTTCAGAGGGCTCTAGTTAGATTAGACTATAATATGAACATAATGATTCAGTCCATTGTTAAAGTTTTTTTTCCCAATATAATTTAAAAAGTAATATTACTGATATATTTGCTATAAATCACATAACAGTATTTATTAAAAGAAATGAAATATTAATGTATATTCTCAGTAGTTTTAATTTGCTAAACCAGGTAGTTTTTCAAGTAATAATTATCTCTTATGTGAACTGAGGAAAAATATAATTTCCAGCTTTATTTTCTCATATGGTAATTTTTATTTTCACTAAATGTTAAGTATCAATGTAATCATTTATATAATAATAGAATAGTACACAATTGTATGTCAACACATTATTTATTACCTTAAACTGTTTGGAATTTATTAAAGGGTTGCGCCTGAGTAAAATTTACTATCGTGGAAATTCAGCTTTTTTGCCTTTTGGCTAATCTCATCCCTGTTAATTAAAAAAAAAAAAAATTGCCATATTCAAATAAATGGGATATGTTTTTTTTCAAGCACTGGTTTAAAAAAAGATCTTGTGTTTGAGTTTTCTGTCAAAAGTACACTTTTTTTTTTTTTTAATAAGTAAAAAGAGCAACATTTACTAATTTTTTAAAAATAAAAACTACTGAAGATTGATTGGTGTAATATTAATAAAATTCTATGAAATTATTTTACTTAAGTGCATTGAAAGAATTTGGAAAAAGAAGTGTTAACATGTTGAATTTTTATAACAAAGAATTAATTATTTAATTACAAAATTTTACTATTAAAATGAACTGTTTTAAGTATAAAAAAAATGATTCAAAGTTGTGATTTTTTAAAATAATTTTTTCATAAATGGAGTTCAAAACGAAAGAATGCTAAGTAGGAGAACTCGTACTAATAATAATCTACAAGAAACTTAGTTAAATCCTGGTGTGTAAAACGTATAATGAAATAATGCACAGCGATCGCAAAATGGCAGAAGTTTCACTAAAATAATTTCAAGAAGCATTAAATTTTGCCAAAATAATGTACAGCGATTTGCAGAGTGATAGAACTCTTGCTGAAAATAATCTTCAAGAAAATATCCAGGGGGGGAGTGCAAAAAGAAAAATACATAGTGCGACATCTGTTTTTGTTCTCTTTTTTGCCATTTAACTCCTTTTTTTTTGGTCACTTTTTTCTTTGTAGCCTGGCTTAATCGACATCTACGTAGCCAGGCTTAATCCGCGGCCTTTTCATAGCCAGGCTTAATCCGCGGCCTCTTCGTAGCCAGGCTTAATCCACGTCCTCTTCGTAGCCAGGCTTAATCCACGTCCTCTTCGTGGCCAGGCTTAATCCACGCCCTCTTCGTGGCCAGGCTTAATCCACGCCCTCTTTGTGGCCAGGCTTAATCCACGCCCTCTTTGTGGCCAGGCTTAATCCACGCCCTCTTTGTGGCCAGGCTTAATCCACGCCCTCTTTGTGGCCAGGCTTAATCCACGCCCTCTTTGTGGCCAGGCTTAATCCACGCCCTCTTTGTGGCCAGGCTTAATCCACGCCCTCTTTGTGGCCAGGCTTAATCCACGTCCTCTTTGTGGCCAGGCTTAATCCACGTCCTCTTTGCTAGACTTATCAGCCTCCTCTTCATAGCTAGACATATCGGCATCTTCTTCGTACCTAGACTTATCAGCATCCTGTGTGTTATCAGCATTAGCTTAGGCAAAGGTCCTCCTTGTTTGCTAAATCAAGAATATCTTATATCTAAGGCTTAAGTCGGAGTTTTGATGCTTCTCGAAAAGCTAAAGCTGCTATGTGACAGTATATGTGTTAAATCAATATTCATTAATATATTGCTACTCCTACTTACTGCAGTTGATCTACGTAAAAGGAGAAGATCTTCTTCAGATTGTCTTAATTATCGAAAAGAAAGTGGATCATAATATCATTATTAATTGGATTAAAGTTTTATGCTTTGTCGTGTAACTTTTATATTTCTTTATGTATACAAAGTATATATTTTTATTAATCCACTGAGTAATGAAGCTAATACAAAATTAAGAACTGTTCTCTTCGAAAATTTTAAGATTTTGTTGGAAAAGTTTTATTCAGTTCCTAAATATTCTTAATTTGTTGGTGCCCTTTCAGACTATCTTTGCAACAAGGATGCATATTTTTTATTAAAAAAATTATGCCTTTGACGTAAGGAACAACTTAAAAAAATCACTTTTCATTTGTTTGAATTTGCTTTTCAAATATTGCAGTAAATATTACTTTAGATAAATTACTAAAAAGACCCTTAGAATTGAAAAAGTTCAAAGTTGCATGCCAAACAAATGAGAAAAACAAGTTCATCTGGTCAAAGAAGAAATTTTACTTAAAATAATTCAATGATTATGAAAACAATTGTTATGATTTCTCCATCATTGCCTAGTTAATAAGATCCTAGTCATCTATAATTTAGGGCAAAATGTTTTTTATTTATTATTATTTTTTTCTCAAAGGAAGCCATGATTTACAAAAAGTAGTTCATAACTTTATTTGTATTTACTGATTAATTCTTCAAACTTTTGTAAATAGTTTTTTAAATGAACTCATCTAGCTAGTGGCAATCTTATGTAGGTAGATATTTCTGATTAGTTAGAAACTTTATTCAGGGCATTATTAAAATTATAAGCATTTATAAGGCATATAAATTTTTTAGTTTCTTTAAGTCTTAATAATTTAATGTGTTTGTTGAAAAGTTGTTATTAAATGCTATGTTTTTTATTATGTATATAGACTCTTATTAAGTAACCTTTTTTTTAGTTGGAGCTAAGTGATAACAGGATCTCTGGGTGCTTAAATTTGCTGCATGGAAGTCCGAAACTAACACATCTTAACCTCAGTGGAAATAAAATAAAAGACATTGAAACACTAAATCCATTGGTAAGTTATTGAAATACCTTAAGTCTTCTAGTGTCCCTTCGGATTAGTTGCACTTTTCTATTGTAAATAATTGTCAGAATTTGATATTTTGTCCAATTGGCTAGCTGTCAGATCAGACTACCTATTATCTGATCATGCCTTTGTAAGTTAGAAACTTTTTTTTTTTTTTCCAGTTTTTTTATGATCCCAAAAAAAGTCTGTGCATGTTGTTGAGCTTAGTGTGGGTGGTGGATGAAAAATTTAAACTTGAAGTGTTGTGGGCTGGACATGCGCCAGTAGGTATTGTTGGATCAATGCTAGTATGAATTCACCATCAGTGGCTCATTAGTGTAGCCGTAATGTAGCTTTCACTGAAAAATTAAAATTCATGAATAATTTTTAATCTTAATTTACTGTAATTTATTAATAAACTATTGTTATTTGTACTGTTTTTCAAAATTTTAGCTCTACTTCATTATGGTTTTTCAAACATAAATTATTATTTATTGACTCTTGCATTCTTATTTAAGATTTTGGATCTTATTCAAAATTTACTTAGCTAAATGTATGATTAGGTTGCCATCAAAAGAGTAGGATAGAAAACATTTTGAGATATTCAGACAATAATTGCGCAAGACTACCATCAAAAGAGAAGGGTAGAAAACATTTTGAGATATTAAGAATATAATTGCACAAGACCAGTATATAATGATTAAAGAAAAAACATTAAAAAGATTGTAGGAAATAGTTGCATAAGACAATCAAAACCAATTTACAACATTCTCTTTTTCCGAAAATTTTTTGAAATATTCATTTTTTGTGAGGCAAAAGTTAGAAAAAGTATAAAAGCGTTTTTCAAATGCAGGCAAACGAGACATTTTTGTTCTAAAACCAGTTCTATAATAGCATTTTTCAGTCTAAGGACATTTGAACATCAGATTGAGCAATGAAGGGCATGATCAAATGTTTACACAGGTTGACTATTTTGATAATTTTTATGTACTAAACATCATCAGTGTTATAGGCACTAAATACTTTTTTAAGTCAACTTAGTTATTAATTTGGATAAAATTAAATACTTTTAAATATTAGAATTATTTCAAAGTTGAACAATGCTAAACTTATTCTTTTAAAAAAAACTCATCAAAAGATTTTTTAAAAATATTTTCCCCCCATTTACATAATATAATAAAAGTTTATTTTTAAGCTTAAATTCATTGAATAAATAAAAAGAAAGAAAAATATTAAATATTTTGTTGAGTATTATAAGTGCAAATTCCTAAGAAATTTTATAGAGGTTACCTTAATTTAATGATTTTCTAAAAGAATTTAATGATTTTCTTAATTTAGTTTTTATTTAAATAAAACTAATAGTGCTTTTTAATTTCATGGTTAAACTGCATGTCTTGTAAGCATGTTTAAAATTAAAATTTTTTTAAAGGCTAATTCCGGCGCAGACAAAAGTCTTTTGAGACAACTTGATATCTAAGTGTTATAGAACTAATACATATGCGAGGCTGAAAATTGATGGCATTGTGTTTGTGACAGAGGTATTAAAAAAAAATAACGAAAATTGCAGAAGGATGGGATTGGTGTAGCCATTTTTTTAAAAAATACTTTCATAGAATGTAATTTTTTAAATGCTTTTATATTTAGCATAGTTCGCATTAAGAATAAAAAAGGGCCAGGTTTTTCCTCACAGAAAATGCTCACTCACTTATTATCATTTAAATTTATCAATGTGTAATGTAATAACAGAGTTTGATCTTCAATTTTTAAATACCTTCTAAACTATTTTTTGTATATTTCACAAAGTAATTCTCACTTATCAAAATAACTGAAGCATTTAAAAGATAAATGTAGGTAAGCTAAAAGACAATCTCTGTATATAAACTTCAAAAAATATGAACTTAAAAGAAAAAAAAGGATTAACTGATGAACAAGTTATAAGCGTTTCTTATATTTTAAACAGAAAATTATAAGAAAAGCATTCAGAAGTGCATTTTAAGTTAAAGGTATATACTTAAAAAAAAAAAATAATGGTAAAATTTAGTCATTAATATACCCCTCTCCCAAATAAAAAATGTGATATCTCTGGGGCCGAATATTATATGAATTTTAACTATATAGCTAGACAACATAAGAAAAGTCTTACTAAAATGAAGGAATGAAATTAAAAAATTAAAAAAGTTAAATGATTATCAATTGCTAAATAAATCAGAAATAAACTTTTTATTACAAGAGGTGGTTAAGAAAATCACCTTTTCCTGCAAAAAATAAAAAGGCAACATTTTTAAGGGATGGGGGCTTATTTTTACAAAAATGTAAAAGCTGGAACATTTATAGGGATCTGTGATTTTAAAAATGCTTAGGGAGAACACTGTATTTAGTAGTATCCCATGTAATTATATATATATATTTTTTTTTCTTTTTAGCAAGAATTCAAAAACTTAAAGAATCTTGACCTATTTAATTGTGAAGTCACAAGTGTGGAAAACTACAGAGATGAAGTATTTGGTCTCATCAGCAGTTTAAAGTACCTGGATGGGTATGATCGAGAAGATAAAGAAGCTGAAGACTCTGAAAATGACGATGATGATGGTACTTTTTTGTTAATTTTATTTTATTAACCTTATCCAATTGTTTTTAATGGTTCATTATTCTCTTGTAGTAATTGTTTAAAATTAATTGTACGACGTTACCTGATCTTATGACATTAAAAAGTACCTAAAGGCCAAACAAATTAAATTTGAAATGTGTATTTGTAATTAAGAGACAAGGATTAGCTATTTATTCTAGTAGCTCTGTGACACTCGAAACTGAAATTTTGTCATGTTAACTTTCTATCCAAAAAAACTTCTCAAAAGACATTTTATTAACAACATTTGGTAAATTCAAACAAAATACCATGTTTGGGCAATGTAATTAGTTGAAAAACAGTTCACTACCAATGTATTAATTTAGAAAAAACTCAAAAGCGAGGCCTGCTTATTGCTTTTGTAATAAAACAAGAGTTAACTAAGTTAGCTTGTCAGTATTTTCTTCGGGGTTGGAGTTTTTGCCGGCAAAAAGGGGTTTTCGCCAGGACAGTGGCAAAAACCAAATCATCTAAATTGCTGATTAAATATTATTGCAAAATACTTGAAACAAATTTAAATCAATCATAAGGAATAATAATTTTGATACATTACATGAAAAAATTATTTTTAACATATTAATAATTAATATGAAGGCAATAATTTTTAAAACATTGAAAGTTTTTGTCCTCTTTTCATTTTAGAATCCTTAAATAAATGTTTTTTTACAAATAGTAAATAAATATTATTATTTGTACAATAATTAACTACACATCTTGATAGATTTTTTATGCTTTAAATTATAGTTATATTAATTTAAAATAAGTTCATTTCACTGGAAAAAAGAGAATAATCGCAAATTTTCCAATCACTAATGTTTTAAACTACTAAAATGATATATCATTACATTATGATTTAATTATGGAATAATAATTTTGTAATTATTTATATTTATAGTATATATTTCAATTTTAGGAATAATTTTGTACCAAAAATGTGTTTTTGTCCTCTCATCTTGGAAAATATAGGTTTTTGCCGATTTGCTTGGCAAAAACCAGGACGGTTTTTACCGGTATTTACCCTGGTTTTTTCCACCTGCGGCAAAATCTTGCCAGCCCTGATTTTCTTTAACAAAATTGATATCCTATTGAGGTAATGAACATTTGTAACATAACAAGAGTTGTTCTTTTTCCGGCTAAGAGAAACTTTACTTTAAACTTGATACATCATTGTATTTAAACCAATTTTTCCCAAATACGCTCCTAGAGGCAGGGCTGAAAAAACTTTTTTAATTAATTTTTTTGGTTTAATTGTTTTCGGTGTATAACAAAGTATTATTAGTATACACATTTATTACATAGTATATAAGTTTATTGCTAAGTCCATAACAGCAAACAGTGTTAATATTGGAATTTATATCTAAATTGTTTACAAACATATTAAATTATCAAACCACTTTATTTCATTTTTGAGAAGTGAAAAATGTTTCTCTATTTTATTTAAATTCCATCCTACAGATATTTTAAAATATAGTTTAGTGATAACTAAAAGACAGATGTTTGGTCCTAACTGTGAAACTGTTTCGGTTCCAAAAAAGCTAGTTGAAGTTTATAGACATTTAATGAGTAAAACAGAACCATGAGAGACTATAACGAACTTTTAACTACAAGTGGCATTTAGTTTTGTTTTTACTTTGCTGTTATATCATTAATATGTGATATTGAGATTTAAAATATTGCTGTAATCAAAAAAATTTTTCTTCAAAATATATTTCCCTAAAATTAAAATTTCAAAAATGTATTAAAAAATTTTGCTCAACTTGTTAGCATGTAATCACGATTATTTGCTTAAAATTTATTAAATAATTTGTGAAGAATATATAAAAATGTGTGAAATTATAATAACTGTAGTAATAACAGGGAGGGGGAAAAAAAAGCTTGGAGAACAAGCTCCTTTTTTTGTCATTTGTGAAAAAACCCCACTTGAAATTGGGTTCTTTTAGGGTTTTTTTTTTTTTTTTTTTTTTTTTATATTTTCCTTTCATAAANTTTTTTTTTTTTTTTTTTTTTTTTTTTTTTGTATGTGGATAGGTAAACAGCCTTGCATAGAGGGCTTGTATCTTGATTTTTTTTTTCCTGTTACAAAAGTATGAGGTTTCTCTGTAGGCAATGAAGATGATGATGAAGAAAATGATATTCATGAAGATGGAGACAGTGATGATGAAGATGAGGAGGATGGTGAAGGTAAGTTAATCTGTTTATGGTTAGTTTGCTCTAATTATATCAAAATCGTTTGTCATCATAAATGTTGATCGCTATTTTCAGGCAGAATTTTAAGAGGTTTCTTCCAAATAAAATCTTAATCCTGAAGTAAATTGTATCTAAATCTTATCAAAAATCTTATTTCATTTTATTTTTTATCGGAACTCATTAATTTTATTTGCATACATCATCTAATTTCTTAACAGATTTTTTTACTAATCGTTAAACTAACTTTTTATGTGTATCTTTAAATGGAGAGATTTTTATTAAATAATGGTCCAATTTTCGTAAAAAAAAAAAGAACTCTGACACTTGAAAGTCGCGGGTTCTAAATACCTAATATTTTTCCTTGAAATTTAGTTTTCAAAATTTAAATAACAATCTGGAAATTGCGCTATTTTCTATTTTTGTGAGTCTTTCTTTATTCTATGTTCTTGCTATTGTTTAAAATGTCATAATAAATTATTAATAGATGAACAAGATGATGATGATGACGTGAATGTTGATGAAGATGAAGAGGATGAATTAGAGGATGAGGATGGAGATGAAGAAGTAATTTTATAAATTCTTTTTTTATTTGTTTAATACTGTAATCAGTCTTAACCTCCAAATGGTTGCTATCATTCTATATTTTGCAAGTTTAATTTTTATGCTTGTACTATGCAATTTTTATGATTTAGTAAATTGTTTAGCCTAAAACCATTCTGCTTTATTAATTAGGTACAAAGATGCAAACTTTGCAATTTTGAAAAATTATTTGTTATCTAAAGGGAGAGAGATAAAAGTTTATAAATATAGATAGATTAAAATACGAGGGTTGTAAATTAAATAGTAGCAACTTAACCTTGAAACTCACAGAAGGGAGGGCATGCGCAAATAGGATATGGGACCGGTGAGGTGGCGCTGTTGTCTATGTGTATAGCAGGGTTCGTTGATTTAAATCAAATGATTTTTTTAAAAAAATCCTTGATTTAAATCAACAAATTTTTTTTATCTATATATATTGATTTCAAAAGTTAAAAAGCAGTGTTTTAAATTTTTGATACTTTTATTATTTTCTTCTCTTAGTATTAAAATTTAATTTAAATAAATTGCTGCATTAATTAATTTTAGTTAACAAAATTACTTTCTTGGTGTGTGTTAAATTCCAACACATTTGAAATTACAATTTTAAAAATCGTTTGATTCTTGAGATTGAAAGTATAGATTAAAGTAAACATTTAATGCTGTCTTAATATAGATTTGCATAGCTGTAGAAAGTAATTAATAAACATGAATTTTTTTCAAAAAATAATACAGATAATGTTAATTAAAATTCTACCTTTTGAATGAAAAAGCATGAATTAAAATCTACATCATATTTTATTGGTGGAAAATGTATATTTCTTAAGCTTGAGGTTGTATTAAAAAGATATTACCCTAATATGCCAAAAACAGAGGGGGGGAAAAAAGGGCTGATGAATTCAGATGTTTTTTTCCTTCCTAATATAGTGTCATTCTTCTCTTTCAAACTCTTTCGATATCTATTTGATGCAGTAGGGTTATTAACTGGTATTTTTTTTTTCATAATATGTTTGCAGTATCTTTGACATTATCTGATGTTCTATAAAGAAATTTTGTGAAAAAAAATTCCAATGAGTACATAGATTTTCTAATTTTTTTTTTTAGCTCAACTCATCTATTTTCATATAGAATTAAAAATGAATATTTTAATATAAAAATATATAGATTAAATGCTTATTTATTTTTTGATGAATGGCTACATTTATAAACACAGTCTGCTACATTTATTTTGTAATTTTAAAAATCAAGAGAAAAAAAATGAAATCACAATTTTAAATTAAAGTTATGGTTTGCTAACTGAAACTTTGCTTTAATAGTTAAAGCACAGGAGTCTGTCCAAGCCGGTACCTTTACAAATTCAACTTTAGGAAAAATTATAGAATAGTCACACAAAATACTTTTTCTTAAAATTTTATTTTTTTGTCTCGTAAGAAACAATAAATCCATATTTTTACTATATTTGTATTGATCTTTTAATATATATTTTAATTTTCACAAAATAGGTACCTCTCAGAAAAACCAAAACAGACCCCTGAAATATTCTTTAAATTCTCTATTTCATCTAGTCTTTTAAATTTTAATCATGCATTTTTTTCAAAATGGTTGCTATGCATTCAAAGCCATGTATTATAATGCAAAATTATTTTAGTTAGAGCGTCTAAAGTATTGTTACAATATAGTTTTAATATTAAGTTAATTTGATTAAACATTTTTAATTTTTTTTAATCATAAATTAAAGTTCATACAGTGTATTTGAATAAAAATCAAAAAATTCTGATTTAAATAAAAAAAATCCGATTTAAATCAAAAAAATCTGATTCTTTTGATTTTTTTTAAAAAAATCAAAAAAATCACGAACCCTG
>NC_092206.1:49562702-49642152 GCF_043381705.1 Parasteatoda tepidariorum
ATAAATTTTAGTCCATAATACATATACTCTCTTCTCTCTATATAGGCAAAGCATTTAGGTATTATATTTGAAATTAATTATTGCCACAACAAGCATTGTTGCTTCTAGTAAAATAGAAGAGAATAATTTTTAAAATTGGTCTTAGATTAAGGTCCTTGAAAATTTTGTTGATCCTTGAAAAGTCCTGGAAAGTCCTTGAATTTCAATCTCATCATAGAGTGGGAACCCTGAAAGTATTGTTACAATATAGTTTTAATATTAAGTTAATTTGATTAAACATTTTTAATTTTTTTTAATCATAAATTAAAGTCCATACAGTGTATTTGAATTAAAATCAAAAAAATCTGATTCTTTTGATTTTTTTTCCAAAAAAATCATGAACCCTGGTGTATAGTGCACAACAGTCAATCTGACGAGAAGGGTAGTTGTTGTGTGGCGTTAAAGTGAAGAGTTTCGTTTCCATCACTCTAAAGCATGTTTTCAAAAGGTGATCAGCGGTCGCGGCTTAAAATTAAGGTTGTCCGTGGCAAAAATACAATAGAATGCTCTCAAGGATTATTGGAAGCCTGTGGAGCAAATCCTTTACCGTATATGACAGTAGCACGATGGGTTCAAGCATCTCGTCTTTTTTTGTCATGAAGCATTTTGAAAACATGCTTTAGACCTCACTTTAACTTCACATAACAACTACCCTTCTAAGCAGATCGACTGTTTTTTGCACTCTCCATACCGTCAACAGCGCCACCTCACTGCTCCCATATCCTATTTGAGCATGCCCGTCCTTCTCTGAGTTTCAAGGTTAAGTTGCCACTATTACAACCCTCGTAGTATGGTCTGCTTGAGCCGAAGTCACCCATCCGGTGGTGCCAATTAGTTAGTTGAGGGCAGTTTGTTTGTGCTTGAAAGTTAAAAGGTTAAATTTATCTCTCCTGTTTTTCTATGAAGAAATTTTGCTTGACTGTATAGTTTTTGTACAATATGCTCAACTAGCTTAACTGTTAAAGTGTAGGTATTTTTCCCCTTTTGTCTCTTTGTGTGAAGGGATTTTTTGCACCTTTCTTTCAATTCTATAAATATTTTCATAAACAAATAATTTTATATATATTATAATTGTTGAAAATATTTGTTTATATATTGTAATATTTTTAACAAGAAATAATCTATTACAATTGTAATGTTCTGGATTTTAAACAGACAGACATAATTTTATTAAGAAAATTGTTCTGAAATTAATATATTTGAAATTAGCATTGAATGTCACATAAACAATCTATTGAGTTTTCGATTTCGTAGTATTAATGTTACGCTAAGCTTTGTAGGTAGGGTGTTATATATTTATAGTCAAATGAGAATGGCCATTGATTTAAAGAAAGGGCTGATTTTGATTATGGGTGATACCTCCCCTCCTTCATTGTGACTTATCATTTAATATTATTTAAAATATTTTTATTTTATTTTAGGAGGATAGTGAAGGTAATGAATTTAATGCAGAAGATGAAGAAGAGGATATGAGTAAGTTAAATTTCTAATCAATGTGTCGAATTTTTTGCATGGTTGTAAAAAAATGGTTAGTTTTCATGGTTGTTCCTTATTATTTTTTTTTAAAAAAAATATCAATAATTTTGCAAGTCATTTATAAATTTTACATTCAAGTACCGTATGCAAAATATACTGGAATTTACAGTTAGTAAAAGTTGTACTCTCAATTTAGAAACAGATATCTGTGTTAAAAATTGAAATGGCTATTTCTTGAAATTTAAAATTACTAAATCTTTTAACACAGTGTCCCCCCCCCCAATTGAACCATAGCTTTTATTTTCATGAAGTTCACCTCAAACAATGTGCTTGAAAAGAATATGCAATTCATTCTCAATTCTCTCTCATTAGGAAGGCATCCTCTAATGATACTTTTATTTCTTAAATAGTAAATGTTTCTCAAGTTAAACATTGGGCTATCATATTTTAGAACAATTATTACAAATTGAGAAATTTGACAAATTGAATAAACAGACATAGTATTTAATCTTCTTGTAGATAAGTAAATTATTTATTAAAATTAATTTTGAAACATATATTATCTTTTGGAGCTGTTTTGTGAAATTCTGGGTGTACCCCCAGAATTCAATGTTTTCTGTACCATCCTTCTTGGTCTATAAAGTAGGAGCAGATCATGTGATTTTTTTCCTAGGACTTCCGCAAATTAATTATTTTAAGAAAAGCTGATAATCTGGTAAAATTTTCAGAGTTTACATTTTGAAACTTTCGCCACATCACGTTAACGAGACTTTTTCATACCTGTGATTCTTCCACTAATCAATCGAAATCCTCTCATTTAAATATATTGATTTGTGGATTTTGCCATTATTACCATTTGAAATTGTGCCGGAATCCGCTATTATCTTGAGCTATCGGGGATGAGATTTTTCTGCTTTTTAGCAGATTTCCGCTTTTTTTCACCTTTGTCTCTCGAATTTCAGCCAGTAATATTAAATTTTCCCTGATTGTAACAAATTTTCTGCAAGTAACCTTTGCGTATATTATACATATTTAGTTTTGATAATGTAGGTCCTTGATTTCAAACAAATTGAAAGTTATTTATTTGAATAAAAATATTTCTAAATGCTCTTATAATTTTTTAGATGCCGGTAAAGGTCAGAAACGGAAAAGAGATGGTGATGATGGAGATGAAGATTGAAAAAAAAAAAAGAACTTTCCAACATTGCTTCATCTGTTCATCCTAACATATAGAGTGATAAAATGTACAGCATACTTTATATCATTCATCTTTTATGTTTTACCATTTTCAAAATATGTATCTAAAGGGTAAAACATAAAAGCAAATGCCTGAGACCAAATGAAAGAAATGGGTTTCATTCATTGTTACTCATTTTGGAGTTGTGCCTCTTAGTCTAAACCCACAAGCCTTGTCAGGATCCTTTTTGCTATCAATTCAGAGACATTCTTAAAGTTGAACTATAATTTTATAAGCATATTTCTTTTTCTTTACTACTGCATTTGTAATATATCATATTGTTTTTGTGTGATCCATTTGAAATTATAAAATAGTATAATCATGTCTAACAAGTGCTATTTATTTACCTATCTCTCAAATTTAGTAATGTAACCCTTAAACTTTATTTATTCTGAGAGCAAACTATGCATTTTTATGCTATGTATGATTGTTCTTTTCATTTTAAATAAACATTATTTTTGAAAAAAAAATTTAATTGTAAAAATTAAAGAAGCATTATAGACGGTTCCTGGTTTGGTTTATGGTTTATTAAAGAACAGTTGTCATCGCTTTTAAATTCATTGCTTACTTATATCACTTGTCATTTCATCTCAGAATAACAGGCACTCTCAGAGAAGCTTGTATATCACTATTGTTAATAAAAGATTTTTTTATATAAGAACTGTTTGTTAATGACTACTATTGATTTGTTTCACATTATCATTCTTTGTTTAAATCATACTTATTTTTATTGTATAGTTAGCCGTACACATAAATGTATTCTGCATGATAAAAAATATATACAAATTAAGATTTGTTCAACTGCTTGGTTGAACAGTATCACCATCCTTAACTGATTTGTACTAAGTATGACTTTTCAAAGACTTTTAGGGCAAAAATAATTGCATTAAAACTTAGATATGTTGGGTTTGTAATTGTCCTGATGGCAATATTCTGTGTTTTTAACAGTTTATCTCGCTCATAATTTTAACTTTTGTTGTGAGTGCATTTCTACAAAATGTATAAAAGCAAGTAATAATTCGAATCATATCAAACTGGGACCTCTATTCCAAGAATTAATTATTCCTTGAATAAGTAATGTGAAGTAATCGGTTCAGTTTTGGAAAAGAGTTGCATTGTCCCCTTTCACAAATTAACCTAAGGGATTAATGTTAAGAAATTATAATGCAAATATTTGATCTCAAGCTGAATTTGCTATCTCTCTCATGTTCGTTTTATTAAATATTTTAACTATCCTAAGTTCTGTTTATATTTATCTGGTTGCACTGCTTTTGGTTAAATTGCTATCTGTCACAAATTATAGATCAAAGATAAAGTGAAATTCTCTAGTGAAATATTTCTAGAGAGGATAACCCAATAGAGATAAAAGAAGGTCTTACATGTATAAGACCTGTATTATGTGCTACCATGTGGATTTTCGATTATTTCGATTTTGTGTGTCTCTCAAATCATACTTAAAATGGTTATATAGCAAGTTGTATCTGATCTTCAACCTGTGATGTCTTGTGACTTTAAAATACTGTTTATCTCAGTGTAAAATTTGCCCCTTTTATTTCTTATTATGAGATAGCAAATTTCTGTATGTCGTGTGCGTAAGTCTACTGCTGAAAAAACCTAATTTGGAAATTCCTTAAGTTAAAAAAATAAAATTAGACTAATAAATTTTCTTGTGGGACTCTGCAAATAAGAATGAAATAGAATTCATTGCAGAGTGGGAAAACTTAAGACTACTCTGATGACTTTTTTTATTTTATTTTTTTACACTAAATCAAATGAAATGAATAGTACCAATTGTTTATTAATAAAAAGTACATTTCTGTCAATATCTCAATGGTATCTGATGCTGCTATATGATATAGGTAAGTGAGCTTTATGTGTTTTTTGTGCAGAATCTAACGCAATCAATAGACTAAATAGTTTTAAGTTAAAAAAACTTTTATGTGTGAAAAAAAGTTTAGTTTTGTGTTTGCACCTATTTCCCTCACATTGCTATTTAGAGCAATTAATTGATAGAATGAATGATTTTAAAGTTGTACTGTTTCTAAGAGTTAATTGTATAGGTCAGGGATGGCGAACCAATGGCACGCGACAATATTTTGGGCACTGCACTGATCATAATTGTTAACACTATGAATCGTTATTCCACAAATGTTATTACGCTATGAGGCATATGTAACAATTAAATTTAAATTCACAAAAAACAAACAAAATAATAAACAATTATTAATAAAAAAATTAATACTGAAAAACAATTAATACCCGTAAAAAACAAGCTAACAATAAATAACTAGCGAAAAAAATCAACAGTCCTGCTTAAACTAACATCTTACAACTTAATATAAGTTATTGGTCATCTAATCTGCAACAACAGAAGTCACACTGATATTACTTTAAGTTGAATCACGGGTATAACTGAGACATTGCAAAATGTATTTTTTTTTTCAATGTAAATAAAGAGTTTTGAGTTGATAGTATTTAGTATTATTATTTTCCCAATAATCACAAAATCAAAATTATTTGACCGCACGTCTATGACCTCATTAAGCAATTTTTTAGAGAAACTGGCACGTTGGCGTATAAAGGTTCGCCACCCCTGGTATAGGTCAACAAAATTTTCATTCACTTTTTTTAAACTAGTAGTACTAGACTTGATTTTTTTATTAAATATAAGAAATAAGAGTGAAAAAAAATCCCTCATATGTCTACAAAACAATGACATGCATAAGTAGGTAAGTAAAAAAATGTATTTTTTAAACAAACTTTTTTTTGAAAAATTTAACTATTTATTCCATTTATTTTGTTTTGTTCTTATTTGATTCAGCGTAAAAAAATCGTTAGGAAACAACAATACCTCACTTGCTTAAATAGCTATGTTAGATTTGCAAATATGTGCTGGTGCAAACTGAACTTTTTAAATGTGAAAACTTTTTAACGAGTCCTATCAACTTTAATTTTGTTTCATTTGATTCTGGTTTTAAAAAAATCATGAACTCGAAAACTTTAAAAATTGAAAATCTTTTTATTTTTAAATCTGCCCTCGGAGCGTGATAAGAATTCAAGTCTTAAACTGAAATTTTTTTTAAAAAAGGCTAAAATCATTTTAAATTTGATGTCCCATATTTTGTATTTGTGTTTATCCTTGTTTTTTACTTTAACTTTTTTCTTCCATATCACAGCAATCTGAGTTGATCTGTTACACTATGGTAAAATTGTAAAATCTTTATGTAGAGTTCCCAGAAAATAAGCATTTTTCAATAGCAGGGTGTTTCCTGGAGAAAATTTTTTTAATTTAAAGGTTACGTAAAAAAGAAAGTATTTAATTTAGGAAATTTATCTGAAGATTTAAATAAATCATGTAAACAAATGATACAGTTACAGGTCTTTATTTGAAAAAATTACAGTTTAATTTTGCAAAACTGCATTAAATGTAGTTATGTAAAAATTTATTTAAAATAATCTTCAATGAGTTTTGTTGCAAATCGTAGATAGCAAACAATTCACACACGCACACAGAATTAAACTTGCATATCAATGTAACTGGAAAATAATAGAATATTTCATTACAGTGGAATGTTCTTGTACATTTGCAATTCCTCATTATCACTGGGTGGTCCAGTCATCGGATCTTTTCTTTCATGTGGATCATTTTTAACCCCACAATACCATTAGGGCAATTCCAGCTTAGTGAAGCAGCTACTCCACTTTTTTCTGATCTCTACCACAAAAAAATTCTTTTTTCTGTTATAGTAGGAATCATCAAAATATAGGTTCTTTCCAAATGTTTGGAAATAATTATTCTTTAAACTTGCAATACCTATGATTCTCACTGTTTCCTATCTCCTTTTATTTTTCAACCCTTTTTTATCTTTGTGAACTTTTTAATTTTCCTCAGTTTCAACATGTATAAAAGTTTTTCGTCATGAGGCTAAGGCTATACTATGTCTATGTGATTTACGCTCTTTTCATCTGTCTAGCTTTGTTCATAAATCGAAATTTTTTTTCACTTTAATAACAAGCATTGAATGTTTTTATTTCAATATTTATTTCTTGTTTCTTTGCCTTACATTTAAAAAAAATTTTTATTACGTCCCTTATTAACAGTCGAGATTCCTTTTCAAAGAGATAGGGGCCAACAGAATTGTCTCTTAAATAGAGGATGGCTCTTATTTAGAAAACATCCCTTACAGGAGTACTACTATGCTAAAATTCATAAATTGCATTTGATAGGTTAACAAGTTTTAAAAACTTGTTATGTCCAATATTACAATGCATGTTGAATAAAGAAGTGCAAATATTTTTCTAAGTAACAAAAAAAAAAAAAAAAAAAAACTTTATTTGGTTTTAGTTAGCTGCTATGACGAAATTAATCTGTTAAACCAACAGGAATAACTTTTTGCTATCATTTTTATGCACTAGAAAATTGCCCATTTTAGGTTACTCATAAATTTTTGTTGTTGTCTTTTTTAGCTAATTAGATGCGCTGTAGCAGGGATTCACTGAATTCAAATGCTTCATAGGTTTTTCATAATTATATTTTTGTTGTCTTTACCTCAAATTTACAGAGTTAATTTTGTTATAATTTAAAAACATTGAAAAAATTATTTATGTTTCGGATTCTACAATTTTTTAAACTAAAAGGAAAAATGCTTATCCTAATAAATACTTTACATTTGGATTCAAACTGGTAGAAAATGTTTGAACAATTATAAATATAGTAAAAGCTTTTAAATGACAACGTTTATAGCCCATCACCAAATAAAATCCATCATATTCCATTAGTTTATTTAATTTCTTTTCTTAGGAAAACAACCTATTGGCACACATTAAACTATAATCTTCTTTGTTATGTTTGGACACTGAGGTAGGTTCTTGTTTATAGAAACGAAACTATAATAACTATTTCTGTACTTAATTCACATTGGTCTTTGCTTCACTCTTTGTTATAAATTAAGCTCTTGTTAATTTTTTCTTCATAAAAATGAATGTAATATTTAAGAAAGTTAAATTTAAAAAGAGTGATTATCCCTAGAGAAACGCTAACCGCAATTCTTATAGAGTTCTTGAACTGCAGACTAAAATTTAAAAAATAATTGAAATTAGACGAAATTTAACTGAAAAGACATATAAATTTGACTTTGTGAATTACGGAATTAATAAAATTTTATTTTTTAGGATCTGGTTTTCTTTTACCTTCCTATAAACTTACAGAAATTCGAGCTCTTTTATAATCTAGTCTAATGGGGAAAAAATTCCCTAAATGTTATTTCATTTTTTTAAATATTTTTTCCCCAATTTTTATTCTACAAATGAAAGGTTGAAAGCACTCGAGCTAGATCAAGTGGACTAATTTATAAGGGGCTTATCTACTCAAAACTTTAAAAGAAACAGCCAATCATATTCATTCATGTCGATATATTGAAGACTGTTGCCAACATACTACCAAAAACTTTAAGATGAGTGAAAAGTATGTGCTATATGATAAGCCAAAAAATTTTTGGTTGAAATTGATGTTTTAAGATTTTTAAAATTTTAAGAATTTTTCGTTACGTGCTATTTTATTTATTTATTTGCCAAAATTAAGTTTTATTATTTTCTTATGAGAAAATTTTGCTAGAAAGCAAATAATAACAAAAAACAAATAGTCCGCCATATTATTTGTTGTGATTGATCTCTGGCAGTATGTGATGGACTAAAAATTTGTTTGTTTATATATAGTTGATGTGTCATATAGGATATTTTTGTGGAATATTTTATGTTAATTTTGCATGATCCATCAAGGCAAAAAACTTAATTGAGCTGTGTAAGTGTGATGAACCTAATTATCTAATATTTTTGATAATTAAAAGATTTCTTCAGGACGTAGGCTTAACACTGGTGTATATCTTTTCATGTCTTTTTAAATAAGTTTTTATTAAATAAATATACTCAACGTATTGTATTTGAAGCAGAATATCTTTAAAGTAAAATAGTTTATCACAATTATTGATTGATTAGACAAAGGTTCGATGGATCTTTTAGGAATGTATATTTTGAATTTTATGTAAACAATAACGTTGTTGAATGAGTGTTCTGATGTTTACATTTTGAGACTTTAAATAATGGCTTAAATCTTGAATATGTACTTTTTTTAAAATAGCATAATTTGGCAGAACATTTACTGATATGTGACGTAATCAGAGGATTTTTTCCCTTTTAATATGGTTTTGATTTGTTTGAACATTTCGGGACTAGGCGGACAATTATTAAGACGTTTTATAAAACTAACCACTAAAGCTGTATTATTTTAATGGATGAACGTTTATTTTGAATTTTATTTATATATGTTTGTTTTCGATTTTTTTATGGACTTTCGGTTACATATAATTTTTTCCTCTATTATGATTATAAGAATAAGTGATCAATGAGTTGACAATTAAACATTATAAAAGCAGATTCAAATAGATCAATCGTAGAATTTGTTTTAATCCTGAAATCTTAATGTTTTTACACATATTTATAAAGTAGAAGAAGGTAATCCTATAAGATATGTTATTATTTTTGGTTGTTAAAGCCATCTTAAAAATTAAGAACAGGGCCCTGAGAGTGTGAGCTCAGGAAAAAAAAAATCCAATAAGGCCCATACTTAAGTAGGTTTTTTTTAAAAATATAACTTAAGAATGATAAAAAAGGAGTTATGAATACTGAAAATTATTGATATAAAAGGAATGAGTACTAATAAAAATCATACTTTTTAACTGCCCAATAAAAATCATATGAAGCTGTATAATGATTTTATTTGCGTGTTAGCTTTTTAAAACAAATTTTATGTTTACATATTTTCTATCATACTGTGTGTGGAGAAAAAAAATTATTTCAATATCTTTAAGCTATAATATGTACAGACTTAGGTAAAGTGAAAAGTTTTCTGTGAACACAAAATCTCAATTTAAAATCTTCCTGCTCACATGAATTTATTCTTGTAAATAGTTTTTACCCTTTCATTGCCATCTAATAAAATTAGTTTGGTAATCAGAGATTTTTTAAAAATTTTAATAGAACTCAATAGTGCTTCATATAACAGTAATGAATAAGGTAAACCAAAAAAGCTAAAAATAGAAATCCAAAAACACTCTTTAAATAATTGAAGGAAATACCTACTTGAAATCTGAGAATGAAAAAGGCGTTTGTAGGAAGCAATTATCCACAGAATGTTATGAAAGTTTTTATGAAAATATCGATGCAAGAAGTGCTTTATTTATTTATTTTAATTGTATGAATATGAATCTTTATGTGTGATTTTTAAATCCCGTGAATATGAATCTCCATATTTAATATTAAAAGTGCTTGAATACGAAACTCAATATTTGATTTTAAAATCTATTGAATGCGAATCTCAATGTTTGATTTTAAAGTCGTGTTAATACGAATCTCGATGTTAATTTTAAAATCGCATGAATATGAATATCTATATTTGACTTTAATATAACATTTATACGAATCTCTGTGTTTGATTTTAAAATCATGTGAATGCTAAGTCAGATGTATCATTTTTAAGTCGCTTGAACACAAATCTTAATAGCAACTTTTAAATCTAGTGAATACGATATTTGATATATTGCATAAATAGAGATCACAATGTCTGATTTAACATCATGCTAATTTAATTTTAAATCTTGTTCGCATTGGTAAGAAAAAGTGTTAAAATTGGTCTCTTTTTTTTTGTGTGTGTATTAAAAAAAGACAAACTTTCTTTAAATAGGCAGATTTTTTTTTCTTTTTTAGTTAATAGTGAAACATTTCCGCAAATATTTTTCTAGTATATTATAGAGGTATGACTGTGTATTTGCCCAGGTTCTCTCCTCCCAAGAAAAATAAGAAATTTATCTCTCTTCACAAGGAATGTTTTAGCCATGCTGGCAGCCAAAAGGCTCCTTTGCAACGAAAAAAGTTACAACTTCATTAATATTTAAAAAAATCTAAAACTTTTTTTTAATTTCTATTGCTAGGAACATTAAAAATATTATTCCAAAATACAAAGTTAATAATTTTTTTTATTTAATTGGTGAACATTATTGTACAGTAGGGAACCGATTATCCGGAACGGTCGGGACCATCTCTATTCCGGATAACTGATTTTTCTGGTTTTCTGAATCGCTACAAAAAGCCGTTTTTTTATTGTTAAACCCAACTAAAAAAATTAATAAAAAATTTGGAAATAATCTCAAAAATAAGAAAAAACGATGAAGTAATACACTAATTATTATTTCCAAAATGATGGTAAGGTAAACATCTTTAAAAAAAGAAAGAAAAATCGTAAAATCTTATGAGGAAAAAAAAACTTTTTAAAAAAAGTGGCGAGAAAATTTATCGAATTTCGTTCTGGTGTTTTGGTTTTCTGATTTCCGGATAACGGGTTCTGTACTGTATATTAACAAAACTGATTGTAAATTTTGAGATTATTATTCCATACTACTAATAACTTAATGCCTAACTGGTAGAGTATAAGTTATATACCTTGTTCAGGCATATAGTTTTAACCAGATGATTAATTGTTTTTACCTTTTTGAGAATTCGGTCATTCTATTAAAAGAAAACTCTATTAATAATTTTACATTATTAAATATTTATGATTATGAATTCAGGGGACATGTTTATTTCTTATTCTCAACAAATGCAATCGCAAATCTTTTCAGATGGAGTTTTGTAGTTTTACAATTACTGATTCACATCATGTGATTTTACAAAAGATTGTTTCCAGTCATACAGTAATCATATCATAGAATTTTTAAATTATGTATTAAAGAATTGCCCACTAAAATTATTATTTTTTTGCAAAAATGTTAATTGGCACATTCATTGTGTTTTCGTTTCAAGAGAATTGAAACTCTACTTTAAAATTAATTGATTATGAATATTTTAAACTCTTTTAAAAATTTTAATAAATATTAATGTGAAGGAATTTGATTCTGGTTATTTTTTTGAATACATTAGTAATGTAAAATTTTTCTATGTATTGATTTGAAGCTTGTAAGCTGTTCAGTGTTGATAAAAACTTTTATTGGAAACTCTTAAAACCTTAATTAATTTGTTAAAAAAGCATAAAAGAAACTATATTAAAAACATAAATTAAGCTTTAGGTACATTTAATTTTACTTTTTAAATTTTTTAATTTTAAATTTTATTATTTATTTTTTTCCAATGAATTTTAAAATTATTATATAAGTAATAAATAAGTGAGGAAGTCTTAAAATTGAAGTAATAATGTCATTGAATTATAATTTATATTTCTAATAAAATTAATATTTAAATTTTTCATTCACTTTAAATGTGCTTTTAAAACTTAATAAAAATTTACTTGTAGCTTACTTTGCTTTATGTTATTCTCTTCTTTCACTGTTATCATAGGTTTTTAACAATATAAATCTATTTTTAACAGTGATAAGTCAACCTTTATTGTATAATAACTGAAATTTCATTTGATAGAATATTAATGTTCATCAATTAATATTTTTATATTGATTTGATTTACTAATTATATCTATTTGCCATTGTAGAAAAATAATTAATTCTTTTTATATAGATATGAAAATGGTATTAATTTTCAATGTTTTTTTCTACTTTTAGAAATCTACAATTTCTTCACGTTTCTTTTTTGTTTAAGTCTGTAGAGAATGAAATCCAAGTAAAATGCTGTGAAAATTTATGAAATGGAGGTAATATGTTGTTAAAATATAGTTAACTAAATGTCTAATCTATTTTGTTAGTGCTTGTTTCTAATGTAGTTTGAATTTAAATATTGTACTATTTGTCTAAATCTAAAAGGAAACTATCCAAAGCCTTTCTTTCAACTGTCTAAAGCTAATATATACTATAGATTTAATGCTGTGAGCTTGAAAAATTAGCATTATTAAGTTAATAATATTCATTAAACCATTTTTAAAATGGGGATCATGTTATTAAGAATATATTTTATAGAAAACAATTAATGGAATTCAAATTAGTTTCAAGTTAGTCTTTAGTTGGTTTCATAGGCTATTTTCAAAATTGTAGGTTTCAAGCACTTGAATACATTTTTGGACTGCAAATTGCTCTTGTCATACCCACAATTCAGATGGCGAATATTTGTTAACTGTTGTGTTGTAGTTTTGGACTTTATGTTTAGGGGAAACATATATATATTATATAAAACACTAATGTTTGAATTTGTTGGTAGATATATTGTTCTCAAATTGATGAGATTTCTTTTTTCACATTTGTGAAAAACTGGCAAATGACTGAAATGTTAAGTAAGTAAGCAGTCATAAGCATGAAATGGAAAGAAATCTAATAAGCCTTTCAAATGTAATGTATTTGTGCTTGATATTTCTTGTTATGCAAGTTGATCTATGAGAGGCTTTATCATTAAACAACGCGACTGTAGTCAAATCAACTAACGACTTGATGGAGCGATTACGTCAATGTCGGATAGTTCAGTAGATAGCTCAGTTTATTTCCCTGATATGGTTTGCTTGAGCCAGAAAAAAAAAATTATTGCTGATCTTTGTGAATAGTGATTTTTTAAAACAAAATCATTATTAAAAGCTTGCTTGATAATTTTGTGGATGTAGTAGAAATTATAATGATTTTCTTAAAGATTTTTCAAAACAAACTATAATAGTGATCCCACCAATGTTTATAAATTTCAAATAAATGTTAATGTTGTAAATAAAGAGGTTTGCTTGTGATGATATCCATTGTAGTTTATAAGTGGAAAAACTTATAAACAATAGATTTTTTGTAACATGTTATGTATTATTACAATAATTTTAGATTTATCAAAAATTTAGGACAAATGTTTATCTATTGTGGATAATACAATATTAAGTGTAATTGTATAATTTATTTTTTTTTGAAGACCATATTAGCAGAAAGTTTAGGGGAAAAAAAACAAATGTATAAAACAAGTTAAGAATGAAAAACGTCCATGTATTAATTTTAACAGGCACCAGTTTCCTTAGTGAAATACGGACAAAGAGTAAAAGCATATGCAAAAGGGGAAAAATACTTGTATTATTTCATGGGATGCAGAGATGATCATCTGGCATGTCGTTTCCATAATTGATGTTGCTATATCGAAGCTGACATAAATGCTATTGTGTTGTTGAGTGGAAACGCTGGCTTTTTTCTGCAAAGTATCTTTCTAGTCCCGGTATCTCAGATTACAATCGGGTGCATTTTGTCGCATTGTGTCGTATAATTTAAAATCTGCCATGTGTCCAATAAGCGAATCAAACAAGCTCAAAATGTAAATCAATCCTAAAAGTAGGGATCCCTAGTAGGTAAATATTATATTGACAATGCATATTGGGTTTTTTTCATGCATGTTTAATAAATGTTTCAATACTTCATGCGTGCTGTTTTTACATAAAATCTGAATGCTGGTTTTAAACATATTTTTCATAGTACCTAAATGTTAATGTTTTTCTCACTTTGCTTTAATATTCAGAAACTGCAGTCTTTAATTGAATTATATTTGCTTATTTTATGTAGATAATGCTAATGTTCTTAAAGTAAGGCAGGAAACTTCAATTCTAAAGGTACTAGCCAGACTAAACTTTAGGAGAGACTATTTTCTCAAAAAATATGAATTATTTTTAAAATGTAAACAGATGTAGTATAAGGAACTTAATGGTTCCTTATACTACATCTGTTACATTCAAAATTATAAAATGGGAATCATAACCTTAAATCATAGATTGAAAAATGGAAACATTTTTTTCGTAGTAATTATAGTATTAACTTAAAATAAGGTTGCCATTGAGTCTAAATGGTTTTAATATAATTGAAAGTCATAAAAATAAAAAAATCGATCAGAATACAGTTCCCATACTTAAAACATTTTATGTTTGCATACAACTGTCATTGGGCACATAAAATACCACCTATCAATTGCAGCCCTCCTGTTAAAAGTCCCTAAATTCTGTTACTCTATTGTAGTGGTTACCAACTGGCAGACCGCGGGCCACATCCGGCCGCGAACTAAAATATATTTCTTGTCATTTTTGCCGACATTTTTCGTAAAAAAATCTATATGAGTTTAAAATACTTTTCTTCGTTAAAAAAACCCCTAATTTCTTCATTTCTGTGGTATTTAACAAACCAATAGTGCAAAAAATTTTTTTTTTCTCAAGTAAAAATCTACTTATTTTAATTTGTAATTCAATACTTTTGTTTTATACAACTTTATAAAAATCTGACATTAATATTTAATGTTTCTGCCAAACATAAAAGAGTCCTATATAAAATTTTGATAAAGTTGCGGCCCGCCATATGACTGGTGTTTTAATTGCATCCCCCAGCCTCATATAAGTTGGAAACCCCTGCTCTATAGTAATTCTCTGTTTTTCTACAGTCTTAACTCTGTTGCCCTTTCATAAAGCCTTATTGCATTCATATTTCTTATTTCTCTTGTACATATTTTTGAATGTCTTTAACATATTTTCTGATCCCAAATTTAATTGATTATCTAAATGAGAAACTTACTTTTCATTATTCATAATATACATTTAAATTTAATTAATGTTTTAATTTTTTTTTTTAATAATTTGAGCTTTTTATCTTCTGAAATATTAAATTATTTAAAAATTTTTTAGTTCTCAACTGAAAGTTTTTAACTGACATTTTTTCTATTAATTAGATAGTGAAATTTCACAAATTGATTAATGTTTGTGGTCATGAATTTTTATTTTCTCTGAATTCAATGACATTCTGCTGTCATTTTAAATGATGTGCCAACATTCCAATTTGTATTAAGGCAGTTTACTAGTCACACAGAGTAATATCATTATAAACAAAGCACAGTGTGTCGTTTGTGGATAATATGTCCTGGGGTGAAATGATATAATCCAGCATGGTAATTACAAATCTAACAACACAATTGATATTACTTTGTTTATATATTTATGTTATAATATTTGCTTGTTATTATATTTATGTTTATATATTTAGTTTGTTTATATATTTATATTTATATATCATGTTATTACAATTCTTGCATCCTGATCTGTATTGTAAAAACTTAAAAATCACATATTATAATTTCTTATTAATTTGTTCATCAGAATTCATATTTTTGCTGCTTACAAATCATATATTTCAATTACAAAAATGAGGCATATCGCCCATTAAAATAAAACTATAATTGGAATAAAATGTCTATGAACTTTTTATGTGATTGAACAATCACACATATAGTATTGAATGTTTTTATTTAAATTTTGTAGCAATGTGCTTATCAAAATAGTTTAAATGTATTGTTTCTAATTGTTATTTACTCATAATATATTTATTGTGTTTCCTTCTTTTACTAGCTTTCTTTAACAGCAGGCAAATCGTGAGCCTGTCTTAAGATTTGACTCATGATGTTTGAAGGGAAACATATCCATTTCTCGCCTGTGAATAAAAAGCCTCTGTGTTCTTATAGTGCCAAGCTTTGCAAACAAAAGCGTATCAATGGCTATGCGTTTTGCATACGTCATATTTTGGAGGATAAATCTGCTCCTTTCAAACAGTGTGCCCATGTTGCCCGCTACAATAAACAAAAATGTACCAATCCTATTCCTTCCAATGAGAATAGAGAGTAAGTAATCTGTTTACAAATTTCAGTAATTTGTTTGATTAAATTTAGTGTCATTGTTTAACTTTATTCATTGGCGTTGCTTGCATAAAAGTGAAAAATGAAATTAAGCAAAAAAGTTAAAGTTTTTAATTTTTATATTTAGTCTAGTGTTTAAAAGAGTTAATTTTCAATTTTAAGAAAAGTTCTAATTGCATGTAATGTAAGTACATGGTTTTAGTTATAAATTTTTTAATGATAAACCTTCTTAAATTGAACAACTTGTTTGTAAAATTATTTCATTTCATTTTTATTGTACACCACATAAATGTAATTTGGACATTCTCATATTTTTATGAGATAATAATATGAATACAATATCTCATATTTTTAAGAATACAATTTTGTTACAAAATATCACATGAGATGGAGTGATTTTTCTAAGACACATTATTAATAGTTTCCTGAGTACTCATTTTAAAGAAAGGATCAAACATTAGCATTTTATTAAATCACCTTTTTATTGACATATTTCAACTGACTAATGTGTGGTAAATTTAACATATTTTAAGAGGATTTATTAAGATTAAAAATTAAAAAATGAATATATATATATATATGTCAGGGATGAGATTTTTCCGCTTTTTAGCGGATTTCCGCTTTTTTCACTTTTATCTCTTGAATTTCAGCTTTTTTATCAGAAATTCAGATTTTCTAAAAATTTCACTTTTTTTTATAGGTATTCTGCTTTTTCAGAAAATTCACCGATTTTCAAAGAGAAACAGAAAATTCGAACTACATACCTACCAATCCTTTCTCATTTTTACTTATTTTAGCTATTTTCTCCCCTTTTACACGCAGCAGATAAGATTTACCGAATTTTTTACCCGCCCTCCAGATAAATCCGATTTTCGTAGTTCAAACGACGCTGCTTCTTACAAACCTTTTAAATGTCCCAAGCCTGGAATCTGCTAATATCTCGATTCTTATTCATACGATTTTAATATCAAACATAGCTTTTCATATTTGCGTGTTGCGATTCTTATTCACGCGATTTGAATATTGTACATTGCGATTCTTATTTACGAGATTTAAGAATCCGATATTGTGATTCATATTTACGCCTTTTTAAAAACCTATGTAGCGATTCGTATTCACTCAAGTTTAAAATTCAATGTCTTGATTTGCTCATGCGGTTTATAATATCAACCATTGATTTTCGTATCTATACGTGATTTTAAAATAAGGCATTGGGATTCGCATTCACGCACTCTAAAAATTATGAATCATAATTCTTATTTATGCAATCTAAAAATTACGCATCATGATTCGTATTTAGGCTATCTAAAAATTATGAATCGTGATTTGTATTTACGCGTTTTAAAAATTCTATATCCCAGTTTTTATTTTCTCATTTTTAAAATCGTATATCTTGTTTCATATTCATGTGATTTCAAAATCCATAATTGTTATTCATATTCACGCAATTTTAAGATCAACTATCACGATTCTTGTAAGATGTAATTTTTTAAAAATTAATTACTATAAAGGTGACTGTTCTTCTAACGACGATTATTAGTATATGTAAGTGTTACAACATCAGAGAAACTGGAAGGGAATATATTCAAAACTTACATTCTGTGCTTGCAAAGAAGAAAAAATAGGATTTGTCACAAGATGTTTGAAGATGGACTAACGACTGATTATAACAAACATAAAAGATATAGCAAACAAAAGCAATCACTTAAAAAGGGATTTAATTTATTTATTATATTTTTTTTTTTAAAAGAGTAATTAACTCATCATCAAAATTTTATTTATAATTGCTGTTATTTATGCTGTAAAATGCAAAATTCTTATCAAATGAAAAACAATTATCTAATCAGTTGTTGATTGTCATGTAATTTTTCAAACTGAAATAGCAATTTTTGTATGTTAAGGAGTTACAATATATTTCTACTTCACTGTTATTGATATGTTTCAGAGGGCTCTACTTAGATTAGACTATGATATGAACATAATGATTCGGTCCATTGTTAAAGTTTTTGTTTTCAATATAATTTAAAAAGTAATATTACTGATATATTTACTATAAATCACATAACAGTATTTATTAAAAGAAATGAAATATTAATGTATATTCTCAGTAGTTTTAATTTGCTAAACCAGGTAGTTTTTCAAGTAATAATTGTCTCNCATGACAAACACATATTAACACAAAAAGTATATATATATATATATATATATATAAATTTTTCTAATTTAATTTAAATAAAAATTTCAAATATTCTGTTTTATAAAAAAGAATTTCAGACCAAAATTAAAATTAATTAATGATTTTTTAAAAAAAAATGTATTCCAAATCAAAAGATAAAATCTAAATTTTTCAGTTTAAAAAATTGAAGATTTACCACTAAAGTATATAAATAGGTTTTTGGTGTATAATATTAAATAAACAAAGAAAAGTAAGAAGGAAATTTAATTTGAGAATTCTCATAAGCAAGTCTAATGAGACTTTAAAAATTCTCATGAGGAGTCTTCACCATTTGACAATGAAGGCAAATCCCCTTTGGTTTTATTATTATTTTATATTGAATAAACTGAAACTTTGAAGGATCATATCTTCACCAATAGACCGCTATTACTATAGATTTGAACTCCATTCTTTGTTTTTGACCATGCGCTTTAATTTAAACTTGGTTTTATTTCAGTCAAAATTTTTCAGATATTTATTTCCCTTGTTAGACAAAAATATGCAGTATTTGTTTTTAATTATCTTTTTAGTTTAATGAACAAAATTTATTATTATTCATTAAACTAATTTAGTTTTATAATCATTGTGCTTCAAAATAATATGCTTTTTTTTATTTAGAGTGGTAGAAAATAGCTTCATTAACCATTTTCAAAGTCTATATTCCTACTATGTAAAAAGAAGTGTTGTTGAATATATTGAGTTGTTGTTGAAGTGTTGAAATATATTGAGAAAGTGATCTTTTCTTCTGCAGGTTTTGCAACAGTCATATGCAAGTTGCTGGGATGCTGCCAAAAAAAGAACGTAAAATTAAAAAAGAAAAAGAAGTACAACCTGAAGGAAAGTTGAAATTTTCTGAACGTTTAAAAATTTTACTAACTAAAGAAAATGGTGAGACATGTAATGATGATACTTTTAATTCTGATGATCCATATGCCTTTCCTGATACATTTTCTGAAAGCGAAAATTGTGTTATTGGATATTCAGCTACACCCATTCTCAGAAATGCTTGGAATTCATCACAAAAAATTTCCTCTGATGTGTCACCATTAGAGTCGAAATTAAAGACTGAGCAAACATTAATTAAAATCCCTCCTTCCATAGACAATGCAATAAAGAGCACTTCACCTACTTTATCCAAAACAATGAATAGGTTGCAAGCAAAAATTGCCCAAAATAAGCTATTAGATAAACAGAAAAAAACTCAAGATGCTAGTCAGTGTTTAATGTCTTTAATTAATCCACAATTAACGTCTATGGGAAACAATAAAAGTAGTCCCTCATCCCCAATAGATATAGGCAGTATTAATTCTGAATCTAGTGAATCAGATCCTAAAATGATTCCTGTTCTTCCAAAGAATAATTTAATAATTAAAATAGAACACTCAGAAGATCAAGCAAGATCTGAAGACTCTTTAATATCTAATTATATCCCTTCTCCGAATCCACCTTCAAATATTCAAGTTGATTCGAGATTATCTTCTGGTGTCACATCTTGTGAATCTTCTGAAAAATACTTTTGTGACCCTGAGAAGTCATCTACAACACATAGTGATACAAGTTCTAGAGGGGTTTCAGAGATTCATCAGGCTAAATTGCAAAAGACCAATGTAAAGATTCCAGTTGCACTTCGAAAATTGCAAAGGTTACTTAAAGATAGAAAGAAGAACAATAAATATGTATTTCCTAGAAGTAAGTAAAATATAATTTATTAATTTAATAATAAAATTATTATTGATCCATATTCCAGTTGCACTTCGAAAGTTGCAAAGGTTACTTAAAGATAGAAAGAAGAACAATAAATATGTATTTCTGAGAAGTAAGTAAAAGATCAATGCTTTTTTTAATTTATTGTTGCGTTTTTGTCTACTTCGTTAAGTCATGAAAAATTCTTGGAATTAGTCGTGGAAAATCATGAAAAGTCATGAATTTAAAAATCTAAAATGAAGCAGATACCTTGTCTTCAATTCTTTGTCAGCAATGTTATTTCTTACAGCGGCTATGATTGATTGGCATGTTATTTGCAAATTTTGTTCATAAATTCCTTGAAACTAGTTATGCTTATCACTCATACAAAAAGAGGTGGCTCAATACAAAAGTAATGGACCAATTCAATGCACCATAATTATTGTGATGTTTTGAATATGTTCACAAAATATTTTTGCGTATATCTTCACTAATATTTTTAAATTAATTACTATGAAACACTGATATTTTCAATCCGAAACATCTGAATTGTGTATAAATTCTTTTTAACAAATGTAGCTAAAATTACTATTTTTTCTCCATTTTTCTTGTAGAGAAGTGGAAAAAAAAAAGAAATTAGAATTACTATTTTTAAAAACAGATTAAAAAGGTAATCAGCAATAGAGAATCTCAAAAGTTTGTAATAAATAATATTGCACTCATATTTTTCCATGGTACAATATTTTCACTTCTTAAAATATCTCATGTAAATTATAGTGCTCAAAATTTTTAAAGTAAAATAAAAAGCTAGATTTCAGGAATTGCACTTTTAATTCTGTATTAATTTTGTAATTAGGAAAATATTTGCCATCTCTGCCATATGATATATTTTTCCTAGATAGTGGCTACTCTTAATATCCAGGCAGAATTTTTTTTTTGTGCCACCGTTTGAAAATGGATTAATTGTTTTGATTAAATATCATGATAATTTTATTTGATTTTGCATTTTTATATTTATAAACATTAGTAAATAAGTATTACCTTTATGCTACCTACATTTTGTGTGCGCATTATATTTTGTATGCTACCTATATTCTTACATGTACATAAAAATTATGTTTCCAACTTTTCAGTTAATATTCTGAATATTCTTAATATTTTTTACATTAGACTGTTTTGTATGTATCATTTATTGTTTTTTTCGTTCTAATGTTTGTTTTCAAAAAATATCTGTATTTTAGGTTTTGATTCTTCAGGAAGTGAAAGCAGTGATAGTGAAGATGATATAAATTTTTATAGTCAATTATCAAAGTTTTATCTCTCTGATGGGCGAAATTTAGGGTATTTATTAATTTATTTATATTTTTTCATTGTAGTAATTTTGCATGATATTATTATCTGAAAGTGATTTTTTGACAAATGTAAAGACAGTATGCTTATTCACCATATTTTTTAAATTGATTGTGTACCAACAAACAATTCAATCAGTTGTTAGGTATCCATGATGGTTCAAAAAGAAAATTTTAAAAATAAAAAATTAACCATTAAACTGATATCCTAATAAAATATAAGCTTAAAATATATAAAGAAACTGATTGAGTTAGGGGAAAAGAGAGCTATATTTTTTGTGTAAATATATGATTACTTGTTTAAGTTTAAAAGGCTTTTCTATCATGGTATGTAACGTTTTTAAAAAGTGCTTAAAGGTGCTTATTTTCATTTTTTAAAAGCCTTTAAAGGTGTTTTTTTATTGGTTTATTGAAAAGTGCTTAAATTTCCCTTTTCCAAAATGAAATAATTTTTCTTAACCATATCGATTTTCACTTAGAATTATTCAAAAAGTGTGACTTCCACATTGTTCTATTCAATGTATTCACAATTCATTCAACCACAATCCATTCAGACGTACCGTGGGTCTGTAATATTTTAAAGTGCCAATAATTTTACATGTTTAAAGAAATACTATCGGGTTTGTGTTTGTGTATTTTGAGCTGGATTCGGTGGGAAGGATTCTTCCACTTTCATGCATTTGTTGCATTTTTCAAGATATTCTCAATTTCAGGCTTCATTTTCCACTCTTTGTAATCAAACCGAAAAATCACTTTGAATTTTCACTGATCTCAGGGAACAACTAAACATTGCCAATTTTTTTTCTCCCTAAGAGCAAAAGAAATTTTTATTTCTCTTGTTAATTTCATCGTTGGTGAATCGCTATCCTCTTCGTCACTAGTAAGTTAATTGCCTTCTCGCGCTTTTTCACTTTAGATCTATGAAAAATCATGGAATTACTGAGCCACATTCTTGTGCGACTATAAAATAACATAATAAACATTCTTGCACAATTCATGTTCAAAACATTTTATATTTGAGTCTCATCTGAAAAATCTCGTCCCAAATGGTCATGGTAAGTTTTTTCATTAGAAAAAGAGGTAATATTGGTTAGCTGGGCACAAGAGAAAATTGCCAAAAAAAAAAAAAAAAATTAGATCTCTGCTAACTTTTATTAATTTTTTAAAATGCATAAAAATTAAGTAGAATGAAGAGAAATTTTGAATTTCATTGCTCCCAGCTTATTAAAAAGTACCGAAAAAAGTTCCTACCAGTCTTGCTGATAACCAAATATATTAGCTCATACTGTAAAAACTCTATTTCTACAAAACTTATTTGTCAAACTCATTCATCAATGTATTTTGAATGTAAAGTAAGGGATATAATAGATTCTACCTTCCAAAAAAAGAGAAAAAAAAGGCCAATATAATTTTTAAACATCTTCTATTAAATTATTCAAAGTTTAACTAACCCTTGCCACCCAGGAGATGAGGTAGGGTTAAATCAGCAGCAACCCTCGCATGATACATTATTTAACTTTTATTTACATCATTTAACTTAGCATTTTTTGCATAACTAATTTGATTTACATCTGTTACTGTCTTGTAATTTTATTTACATTCAGAATATCTGTTGGATTTTTAATGTACTAATAAAAGTTTTCGTGTCTTTTTAGTTTTCCTAATGGTGCAGTACCTCGTTCAATTCAGCAAGCACATTTGAAATCAGAACTTTCTAGAAGCTATCATCAACTTTGTCAGTTACGTACTTTGCACAAGCAACAGGAGAAGCGGCAACGGGAAATTATTCACCCTTTAGTCGAGGCTGCCCGAGCTTATCCAAATCAAGCAACTGAAATTTTATTCAATCATTCAACGTTTCCTCAAGTGACAACTCAAGCTAAAATGTAAGTTTTCTGTTTAAACTGTTCAATTACATGGAAATGCATATTTATTTAATCTATTGTTTAAGGGTTTATCACATGCATGCTATACATTAACCCTGTGGCAAAATTTTTTCAGCTTTCTGCTACAAACGTCTCTAGCACTAATATCTTTCTGCAAGATACTTTTAATAATAACAAATATGTATGTTACTAGCTTAAAGTGACAAAAGCGTTGTGTTTACAAAAAAAAGTTCTCTTTGGATAAATTTATATATATTTTTTTAATAGAATAAGTAATATTTTTTTATACTAATATTATGGGTGATATTCTTTGAAGGGGAAGAACACTAATTTTTCGCATTTTGTAAATCATCATCACATTTTGAAAAAAACAAAAATTGCGAAATTCGTTGCAACAACTACTGAAAAGAAAAGATTGACAAGGAAATCACTCTCTTTAAAAAGGGGTTACTCAAATGCGTGTTTTGTTTCGAGATCCAGTTGTTGTAATAAACATCGTATTAAAAAAATTAGATTTTAAAATCCTTGTGAAAATCAAAATCAATAATTGTAGAAAGTACAATCAAAACACTATGATATTATTTGCGTAAATTTTGATTTGCTACCGAAAGTGATTATTTAAATGTGCAATTCAAATTTTATATGCAGAAATAATATCATCTGAGAAATAACCAGAATTCTAAAAACCCTGTGGAAATCAGTAGCGCTAGCAATAACTGGCCTAAAAAATTTTAAATTGTAATTAAATTTAAATTTTTTAATTTGTATAAATGTATCTGTCCATACTGATAATCAATATAAGTCAAATCGAATACCTCTATCATTTTATTTATTTGTGACTACCCATATTCTTAAATGGGAGGTGAAAAAACTGATTGAAATTCTAGAATGAGTTAGGATAAAAAAAAATTTCCAGGAACTCTTGAATGAAGCTCATTCTTTATTTTGTCTTCGTCCTGCATTAATCATTTATTTTTGTACTTTAAAATATCACCATTTTGATGTTACCCAAGTGTGAAACTTTATGATAAGTTAATTTTGCCATTTTTGGAGACAATAGCAGATGTGAATAGATAATTAATTGGAAAAAAAATGTAGAATGATGCTGTGAATTTATATGGAAATTGGGAGAATGACAAATATATTTATCTGCATTATTTAATGAGTACTACTTTTTATATGTTTTAATTAATTTGATCGAGCCACAACGAGAAGATGTCACATTCGGGCATACATTTATACCAAAAGAAATTTCCATATTTTTATGGAGAAAGAAAACTCTCTGCTTGTGTCTCTTATTATAAATATGTTTTTTTGGCTAATAGCTTCTCAAAGTTCGAATAACGTATAATTTTTGCTTGAGTAAGATTACCCAGTTAAATCGCAATTTTGTATTATAATTAATTTTTGTTAAAAAAAAATATTTTTGAATTGAAGTTATGTTTAATTAAATTAATAACAGTAATTGGCTAAAGAAAAAAAAAGTATAAAAAAATTTGCATAATGAAAGAAAAACCATATTTTTGTTGATTTTATATAAATTGGTTATTTATAATCAAATATAATATCAAACTATAATTAATTTAATAATATTTTTTTAAAATAAATTAGTTTAGAAAAATAATCATAAAAATTTCATAAGACTTAGTTTTGAATGTGTTTTGAAGCCAGAAAATGTGTTTAATGTGAAGAGGAAAATTTAAACTGAATTCTGAAAACAGTGATTTTTTTTCTAGCTAACTGCTATTCTGCTTTCTTTTCTTCCCCTTTTTTTGACCTTTTGATAGATAATTGAATCTTTCATTGCTTTCTTTAATGATAATATGCTTTTTCATTAAGTTTTTAAAAGTTAAATTATATTGATAGGGAAGTTCTTAGTAATTTGGTGTATCCCTGTTTCCCTTCCCTAAATCTGGACATAAATACAGTTATTAATTAATAAATAATTTTTGTTACTCTCAAATTTGATGTGTTTTTTATATTTTAAATCATATTTCTCTAATTTTTCTGTTTTTATTTTTTATTGTAGGAATAAGTCATCTATTGTTGAGAAGAAAACTTGTTGTTACAAGAAGGATGATATTTCATGCACAAATGATGCTCTTCCTTATACGTGGCACTGTAAAAGGCGTATCCTTTTTTCATTATTTTGTTTAGTGTTGGTTTTTATTAAAGGTAATCCTTTCACCACTTCTTTTGCTTATTTTGAGTACAAGTATAACTATGATATTGTTGTAGAGGCAAATTTTTATCTATTATTAATAATTAATTTTGAAAAAAAAAAAACATGCTTTATTTATCTTTCAATAATATTTGCTTGGTTAACAGTTTGCAAGGTATTGAAGAACTAGTTATACCATTCTTGACTTTTATAATTTTATTAATCAAATTAAATATGATAGTTTTTTTATCCTTTTCTTTTGTCAGATTACACCAAGCTGCAAAACCTTGCATGATTAAATCTGTGCAAAAATAAGATAGAATTTTAAAAAAGTTTTCAGTTGCATTCGTAACATTGTTAAATTTATTTTTCATACATTGTGATTAGTACTGTAGTAACAATATCAGACATATCTCTCTATTATTGATAATTTAAAGCAACCCATTTACTATTCTTTTTCAATAACACTTGTTAGTTTTCAACTTCACTGAGAAGCAAAGATAATTCTTACAACTGATGACCTAACTGTTTTAAATATCTAAAGTTAAAAGTCTTCTGTCTTTAAATTATAAATCAAAAATGTCTTTTTTTCGGGGTTACAAATAAAGAATGTCTGTTCATTCTCTTTTAAATGCTATAAATCTGCATATTTTTTTTAAAATCAATTCTTGTTATAAATAATTTTAATTTAAATGGTTTATTTTCTTAATCAAATGAAGATATTATGTATAATGTTGATCAACTCTTATTTGAACATTGTACAGCCAAGTTTTCAGATAATACTCAATGTTGTGTACCGGTGTTTGATATATGCCATGAACTTCCTTTGTGTTTTGAGCATGCGAAAAAGAGAGTGAGTACAAATTGTTCTTGAATGCTTTAAAATGCAAAATTAGTATTGTTACTTTATTTAACAATTTTATCAACTCTCTTTACTATAAAGATTTGATATCAGTTAGACAAATTAGATTGTTACTCAGTTACTACTTTAAACTCAGTTACTTTTGTTACTTTTTAGTTAGTTACTTTGACCTCTCTTTTAAAAAAAGGAATTAGTTTCTATAAATATAAATGTTACTATCTTAAAAGAAATGTATAAAATCTATCATTTATAGGCATTTAGAATTATGCATTGCAGTGCAGAATATGGAATTATGCAAGGAAAAAAAATCCTTTATAACAACTGAAGTTATTATTTTTGATGGCACAATTACAATTAAACTGAGTAGTAAAAAATGATTATTTTAAAAAAGCGCTTACAATTACATTAAAGTAACTCTTAAAAATGTTTCCTATAAGAAACTAAAAGAATATATCTTCGATGAAAATATGCTGCCCTGAAATGTAAGATGAATGAATTGAATTTAAATAATGAATAGGACTAGATTGAGAAAATAGGTCTTATTCATTAAGCAGTTTTTGTTCATTATTCATAAATAAATAAAATTTTTGGCAGAAGTTAGTTTTAAAACAAGATTGAGAATTTTTCAATTGGTTTTAAGTAACTTCAAGAATTTTCAACATGACTCTATAGTCTGCCTTAATGGTTTATATCATTAGCAATTAGTTTTTATCAACTCATATTCGAAAATATGAGAATTGTTATTATTGTATGACATCTTATTTCAAATTTATTGTACTAAATTGTTTTATCTAATTGTTTTAAAAATACTTACCTTATAAAAAAATTTTATAATTATTTTTGAAATAATTATCTGGATTTTGCTGGGAATTAAGTGTGAAATCTGATAAGTCTGAAATTTCAATTCTTTCATAGAGGAACTGTTTTTTACTGTTTTAAATTTCTTTTTATAGATGTCCATTTTGAATAAGTACTGTATTTTTTTTTAGGATAACTATAATAAAATGGCGTTAGAACCAAAAGCTAAGAAAGCTCGCAAGAAACCAAAGCCATCAGCATTAACTAGGCCTCCTAAAAGAGGAAAAAAGAAGAAAAAACCTGTTCTTGTCCGTCCTGCTTCACCATCTTTACCCCCTCCTCCACCATTGCCTCCACCTCCTCCATCTTTACCTCCATTATCTCCAGTACCTGTTAAAACTGAAAATGGTAATAATTTCATTGATTATTGTTTTTCATAGAATTTTACACCTCATTAATTATTTAAACAACATGGATACTTCTAAAATATTATTGAAAAAGATAATCAATTAAACCAAATAACAATATTTTAAAATATGTTTACTTGATAAAATATGTTACTGCAACAATGAATTTTTTCCAACTTTCATTATTTTAGTTATTAACTAGGCTTTTTAAAATCATAATTTTTTTTAGTTGAATAAGAAATCAATTCTTTAGATGCATTTGCGAGGCAGTTTCTTGTGACTGCCAACTTATGTTTGATATTCCAACAAGGTTTCCTTAGGTTTTTACCCTGAATAGTACAATTCTTTATACTACAGTGATATTCCATTATTTGTTTTAATATTACAGTACAGAACCCGTCTTCCAGAAATCGGAAAACCAAAAAACCGGAATGAAATTCGATACATTTTTCTGCCATTTTTTAAAAAAAGATTCTTTTTCCTCATAAGATTTTAGGATTTTTCTTTCTTTTTTGAAAGATGTTTACCTTACCATCATTTTGGAAATAATCATTAGTGTATTGCTTCATCGTTTTTTCTTTTTAAGATTATTTCCAAATATTTTTTTTTTAAAGTTGGGTTTAACAATGAAGAAAACGGCTTTTTGTAGTGATTCAGAAAACTGGAAAAATCAGGTATCTGGAATAGCGATGGTCCCGATCATTCTGGATAATCGGTTCCTTACTGTACTAGCAAAATTCTCCGTCACTATAAAAAAAATTTCTATTTTGGGAAACATCAGCCATAATTTCTGATAAGACGTCTGATAATTAGAGAGCTGTAAGTCATTAATATTCAAAACCTAACTTCATATTTTTGGAATAAGTTTCCTGTTTTTTGTCCAATTTTAGAACCTCTGACCTTTTTCCTACTAAGGGCATGAATTAGCAAACCTGCGCGAACTTTACATTCGTCTTACAACACTTAATTTTCCAAATTAAAGATTTTTTAATTTCTTCTTTAATAACTTTTAAAAAATTTTTGCTGGAAATGTTAATTTTGTTTTATAATATGTTTTTTTTTCCTTCCAGGTTTGCCGAACTTAAATACATTTGATAATAAAACGAATAAACCTATTGAAACAACCATCACTGTTTCTAATTCAAATAAAGAGTTGAATACAGATTTAAGTCCTGAATTGGAAAGCGACTTGGAAGACTTTTCTCCTGGTAATTAAATTTATTTTTGTTCACATTTTATTTGCTGTGTTTATTAATTTCTTGCTTTTTGACCAATGCTGTAAAAAAAATATTTTTTCTTCTTTTTTTGCTTCAGGTGCTATTGAAAAGACTTTGGAATTACCATTAGACACTGCTGAATTGGCTAATCAAGCAACTAAATTATTAGAAGAACATGATTTTACTGAAGTTCTAAATAAAATTCCTGATGACGCTTTCAATGATCTTTTTGTTGGTAATGTATAATTAGAATTTACATTTAGTTTAAATTTTTTATAATAATCAGATGCAACAGTGTACATACATTGTAGAGAGAGTAAAATATGGAATTCAAATTTTGTTACCTCTGTCTAAGAAGGGATATGTCTGAAATATGGAGTCCATCTAAAACAGAAAAATTTTACAGTCCCTTAAAGCACATATTATTTAACTTGATACTAAATTGCTTAGACTAAAATCTGTTTAATATAGAAATAGAAAGATACTTGAGATAACAACTTGATACTTGAGATACAGCGTAATGATATGATTGGCTGAGAGTGAAAGCTTGTTGAAAAGAAATTAAACTAATTTTTTCCTGTGGACAATAGAAAGTACCTACAAGTTACATTTCACTAAGCGAATCTATTCAATTATCATATTCCAAAATGAACGTTTTATTATTTATTTTGTTTCATAAAGCATTAGTTTTTTTTTATTGAAAAGTTGCCTCCAATAGGAAAATTTTGTAACCAAACAAAAAATAAAATAAAATTATCAATTAAGTATCAAATAAATTGAATTGATCAATAAAATAATAATACAGTACAGAACCCGTTATCCGGAAAACCAAAAAACCGGAACAAAATTCGATAAATTTTCCCGCCATTTAAAAAAAAAAATTTTTTTTTTCCTCATAAGATTTTAGGATTTTACTTTCTTTTTTGAAAGATGTTTACCTTACCATCATTTTGGAAATAATCATTAGTGTGTTACTTCTTCGTTTTTTCTTATTTTTGAGATTATTTCCAAATAATAATTTTTTTAGTTGGGTTTAACAATAAAAAAACGGCTTTTTGAAGCGATTCAGAAAACCGGAAAAATCAGTTATCTGGAATAGCGATGGTCCCGATCATTCCGGATAATCGGTTCCCTACTGTATAATATGAATTATAAGATACTGATCAATAAAATTATGAAACAAATGTTTCATTATGAAAACATCTTGACCCTGTGACTGAGCAAGATTTAAAACATTATATATGTATGTTATATATGGTGTAAAATTATGTTTCTTTAAGTCACTTTAAAGAGGTAATTGTGCTTCACATCGTTTGTTTGATCCTACGATAAGAGAGAAGTGCCTTCGCTTCTTTGCGATAGCTCTTGCATTTTCTTCATTGTGCTGCCTTTCGAGGAGAATTATTAAAGCAGAAAGATTCTAAGCAATGAATATGGTGTGTGTTATTGTGTACAGATAAAGAATGCCAATAGTTTCTACTTACAAAGATTAGTCTTTCCATTTATTTAAAATATTTTTTATTAAAGAAGCATTTCGTTTTATGAAATAAATTTCCAACTGTTTTAATCAGTAAAAAATATGTTTCCACTATCTCTATTCCATAAAAAACCCTTTTCTACCCACCTTAAGTTAATTTAACACATCACGATTTGTATTTACACGATTTAAAGATCACACATTGTGATCCATATTCTTGAACAAAATGGACACATCAAATTTTTTAGCATATAAAAGGATTATTCACAAACCCTATAAACAGACCCAATATTATAATATTCTTCTTTTGAAAAGCAAAAATTATGGTATTATTAGCTTATATTTTAAAACTTCTTGAAAGACATGATTGTTATATTTTTTCACTAAATCAGAACCTTATTTTCACACATTATTTTCAACTATTCTCAACAGGCAAAAAACTCTATTTTATGCTAATTTTGGATTCAGAAAAATATGAGTAAATTTTTATTAAAATTCGGTTTTACTTTCACAAAATTGGGATTAATTATGATAATTATTACTGGATTATTCACAGTTTCTCAAAAACAGGCCTTTTACAAAAAGTTAGGATCTGTCACTGAAATCGCAACATTAGTTTAAGTTACAGGATTATTTTAAATTTCTAAGCCTTACTACCTATAAGTCTTATAATTGAAATTAGCAATATAGGTTTATTATCATTTTACAGTCTTGTATAAGTTGGATAATGTGAAAAGTATTACGTTTGCTTTAGATTTGGTAGTCGATAAGTCATTAGATGATACTGAAAACATGATATGATACTTTGCAAAACAGGCTTCTCTATACTAGTTGTGTAAAAAAAATTTTTTTTTTACTCTTAGATACTAGAAATGGAGAGTATATCCCTAGTCGTGAAGAAACTGAAGAATTAGAAAGAGCACTTGCGGCTGTTTCCAAAGACGTCCATTTAGCTAGAGAATCATTAGCAAAATTGTCTTCATCTAATGGGCCAGACCTTGAAGAACTTGAACGTGCCATTGAAATTCACGGTGGTTTATTGGGTGCTGAAAATTTGACAAGTGCAATTGATGAAAATTCTTTCGTTGATTTAACTAATAACCATATTGATAATTTGAATGTTATTTCTAGTAGCTTCTCCACAAGTGATTTAAATTCTCTAACACAAGCTTTATCTGTTATTAATGCTGAAAGTCTGGATCATAATAATATTCCTATGGCATCAGAAGCATCTATTCTCTCTAACTCCATTAATGTTCCATTAATAAATTCAGATTTGTCCCAACCACACATGCTCAATGGCCAAACCGATTTACTGTCCGGATTGCAATCGATTCAGCTGGATCCATCATTTACATCCAATCTCTCTTCTTCTAGCCTGAACTTTGCTAATGCAAATTCTCACCAAGGAACAGCTGAGGGAAAACTATTTTCTAATGGATCTTTACTCTCTACGTTGTATTATAACCTTGCATCTTCCAACACCCCTTCTTCTACAGCCCAAACCTATGCTGTGCCCCCCGTTGCTGGAAATAATAATACCGAAGAAGCCAATTTTATACCTAGTACGGGTGGTGTAAATAACCATAACCAGTGGTTGCTCAATTCACCAGATGTTCTTGCTCTTTCCCAATTAACATACCCCAATAGTTTCCTTTTGACATCTCAAGGAGGAGGTACATCTTATGCCAATACTTTTGTTGGAAAGTATCCCCTCCAAGACTTGAACACTGATATAAATCTTGGGTCCACTGATTCTTCAATGTTGCCTACTACAATTTGCAATCCTGAAAATGTGATATGTGGCACAAACGAGCAGCCAGTACACAACTTAAGTATTTCTAATAGACCTGCATCATCCTTGCAGCAACCTAGATCTGTAAAAGTGATAGTTCAGGAAGGAGCTTCCTAGCAGTTACTCATGCTTAATGTTCAGAAATTCGACCGTACCATTATAGACATGCATTTAGAAATGTATTGGCACATTTTGCTGCCCCTGACGCCTAAAAGCAGGATGGCTTTTGAGCTAATTGTTGGCAGTTTATTTTGGACGGGTATGTGTACCTTAATAATAGTATCATGCTCAACTCAGAATGTGTTTTTTAATGTGTAAGTAAAAGCTCTCATGTAATTGTGTGTGATTGTATTTAGAGTGTATAATAGCTTTTAAATTACAATTTTTCAAAACTATGCATACTCTTTAATCCACATTTTATTAAGATAAGTGTATTTCAGAATTGATCATCAAATACTTTATTTTGAATTAAATTATCTTTATTTTAAAATAAATTAAATCTTCATCATCAAAAATCTACTGTCAAACTATTTTCATATATTTATTTTTAATGTTAACACGGTTGGCTAAATGCATGATATATAAATTTTATTATTATTAGTTTAATCTTTATATGCACTTTAAAATCCTAAAAAAAAAGTTTTTTTCTATAGAAAATGTTTGATGTAAGAAAGGCACTTAATATATCCTAGCATAATAAACCAAATCTATCTGATTTAGGTGCTCCTTTACAGTATTCTGTTTAAAAAACAAATTTTATTAATGATCTGAAATTGGTGTTCAGATAGTTTGTATAGTTACAATAACGTAATAAATTATTGTATAAAAATTTATCAGATTCATTTATATAATTCAAATTAATTATAGTTTTTATATTTGGTATTTATGTTTGTGACATTGTTTTTCCTGTCTAGTATGTTATTAAATTTTGTTAACTTTATTTTATGTTATTAATTTATTGAATTTGTAAATATTTGTTTAATGTTCACTTATTGTTTTGTGATCTTTTTTTAAAGCTAGTGATAATGTTTGAACAAACAAATGTTACTTTTGATTTCTTCAAATCATGAAATTAAGTAATGGATGTGCTGTGATATAATTGTAGGTGTGAAATTTTTTTTTTCCTTTTTTGTCTCATCAATTTGTATTTGTTTATACTTTAAAGCGTATTTTTCTTAAAGTGTTTTGATTTTTTAAACAATTATTTTGAAATAATATTTGTATCCTCATAAGTTTGTTTTCTAATTAATAATAACTACTTGCAAAATTGCAATATCTTAGTTTTTTAATCTTATATTTCTTATACCTTTACACTTCTGTGCTTCCCTTATAACCAAACAATATCTTAATGATCTTATTTCTAGTGCAATGTTCTAGCCATCTGTACCAAGTTAGTTGTGTACAAAATTTCTTTTGTAATACATAATTTGTTTTAATTAGTTTAATTACTTTTACTGATGAGTAATTTTTTTTATATAAAATTAATAAATGCTATTTGTACTCTTTTTAAGAACTGTTTTTCATATCAAACTTAAAATAATTTGCTTTAGCCCTATATCAAAATTTATCAATAAACACAATGGAAGAATTCATTACTTTGATTGCATTACAATGTTCCCTTTTTTTTGTACAAAATAAATAAATATTGTTAACATAAATTTATTTAGATTTCATACTGTACCCATATTCAAACAAATCTGTTTTGCTGTACAAGAAAATATACTCTAAATTTCAAAACTTAGTATCTGGAAAGTAATATGTTTCATATTTGTCTAAGGAATAAAAATAAAAATTTGCGTTTACTAAAATTTCAATAAAATTTTTCTGAGATATTTCAAACTTTTCTTTTTATAAAAATTCATAAAAACTTAATTTAAAAGAGGGCAAAGTGACAGGAAGGAATTTAGGAAAGGATATTCAATTGATGCATTTTAATTAAGTCAAGAGAAGGATTTATTCTATCACTAATTTACTTCATTTTATAAAGAGCATTCTGAAAAAATATAATTTACTTAAAAATACATTGATATGAAGAAAAAAATCCTGAAAATAGCCATTCACGCTTAGCAGTCAACAAAAAAAGTTAAAAAATTACGACCTAAATTTAATTAGCAATTGGTCATTTTCCCCATCTTTTTTTCCTTTCTTTTCTCCCCTTTCTTTTCTTTTGAAGATTGTTTAAGAATAAAAATACATGAATGAAGATCTCTGATTCTATAAAGTCTGTATGTACTAATAAAGTTCTTTAAAGTCAGCAACTTTCACTAAATTTTGTCACATATTTATATTATTTTAATTGTTTGATTATTTTTTTATAGGCGTGTAATATTTTGATTATGAATTTTTTTTTTAAAAAAAAAACGTTATTTATTCCAAACAAAAAAGAAGTTTGTAAAAAGTGACTATTAAATGTACAGGACCTGTGCACAGGATATTGGCCACAGACTCACTCAATTTGAGAAAAAAACTGGCTTCTATCTACTATTAACTAAAAATTTAAATTTTCAGGTATATCTTTTATTAGCTATATTTTGTCTATAGAGTAGTATTTTTTTTTCCTCGTTAGAAGTAGTTTTAAACAAAAGTTTGTATTATTTCGCTATTAGTTTAATTTTCACAAATATTAAAATTCTATATTATTTCCCCCTTCTGTTTGAAATGATTAAAGATATGAAGGTAGTACTGTAAGAATAATATACTGCATTTTAACATATATATTCAATGCTAAGAACTGTTCTGGATGACCTATTTTTTTACTTTTAATACCAATATTAAATCTATTTCAGTCATTTTATGTTAATTATTAAAAATGCCGAATTTGTCTTTTCAATTGAAAATATTTAAAATGGAGTATGATGTTAATGAACTTTAAATATGAAAGTTATTTTTCCACACACGATAGAATTCTACAATAATTACATATTGTATCTTAATAGATTACAAAGAGAAATATCATAAAAAAAATTAATTCATGCAATTTTTCAAACTTAAATATTACATATTGTATTTTAAAATTCTATCTCCATTTTTCAGAAACTTACTTGAAAAAAAAAAAAAAGAGTTTCTCAGATCATTTTTTGCATTATAAGGAGAATCTTTTTTATAAGTAATATCTTTTTAATCTGATAGGAAAACAAAGTTAATAAAATTTACTAATTGTCAAGATTTTGAAAATTGAGTATCGATTGCAGTTTTATTTAAAAAAAAATTTATGAAATTTTTTTTAATCGAATCAATAATTTTTTTTAACTAAAAACTAAATAGATACATTGAAATATATTCCAAAATAATAGAAAAAATGCATTTTATGGTGAGAAATTCTACAGCAATGTGTTGAGTGTGCACTTTAAATACCTTTTACTATAAGACCTTTTTCTAGAGCTGTGGAGTCAGTAAGTAAAATGTTCAACACTGAAGAAGGATACCGTTCCAAGACTCTAATTTATGCTCAGTAAAAAATATTCACTGAGTTTTGGGTAAATATTATTATTATTACAAAGTAAATAATAATTTCAAAATATATTTAGTCAAAGCTTGTTACATCAACCGAATTTCGTCATTCAAATAAAAATGGGTAATATTATATGAGGTTGTCATATTGGGATCATTGTAATAATACATGAATCTTTTCTTATAGCTAATAACTGTTGTTTAAAGTTTCGTAAAACTGTGCTATATTTTAAAAATTATTTTAAAAAAACTAAACTAATTAATTATTGCGCTTCAATTTAAATCAAACATGTTTTGAGCAGCAATTTTTGTTAAATAACGTACGACAAGAGAACCTGCTAAGTCTAAACAAAACCAAAATATTAACAAATCACTTAAGGAAACAAGCATTTCTCATACATCGAAAATCAAATTTTTAGACTTGAAAAATATGATTCATAAATTTATTTTCTCTTTCGGTATAAAGCAAAATTAATAGTCTTCACAGGGCCGCTTAATATAATGAATAGATATTAAAAAATTGTTCGTCATCTTCACTTATTTGTCATAAACGCTCTCCATGTTCATTTTATTTTATTTTTTTAAATATGTATGGATTTATTATGCATATTTTGTAATATTCTGGAAATTACTTCATTTCTTTTTTGTTTCTTAAAATTTTTATTTTAGAAATGTAGTATGCTTCAAAAGAAATGCCTTATATTATTAATAATATCAACAGTTTTTTTTTTTTTTGATTGCTTAAAGTATGCAATTTTAAAAAAGTGGCTACTATTACCTATTAATGTTATGACTAGCAAGTAACAAAATTTCCTAATATTGCCCCACACCTTTCAGAATGAAATTTATAAAGATTGGAAGTGCTTCCTCTTAGACTAAGGAATGTATGCTGAAAAATTTTCACTCATCCTTTATTCAAAATATTTCCTGTTTGATGTCCAGTAACATAACAGTAAAAAAAAAAAANAAAAAAAAAAAAAAAAAAAAAAAAAAAAAAAAAAAAAAAAAAAAAAAAAAAAAAAAGAGAGTAGTTTAAATTATTTTTGAGAAACTTTCGCTATCAAGTGATTAATTTTTAATGATACTATCTTTTGAAGCACAAAAGTGCTTAACACGTGTTTTTGAAATTATATTCTCAAAAATAAAAACTTTCCATTACTATATTGGATTGAACTGCTTAGTTCGGATGTTCTAATGAGCTTTAAAGTAACATTTTATCTATGGAATATTTAATAGGATTTTATCTTTTAGTTATTATAATGAAAAGGTAATTTTTATCGGGATTATTACAAAAGAGCATATACGTTTTTTTTTTTAAATATACAATTAGAATTAAAAGTAATTTATTTAAAATTACATTTTATATTACAACGTAATTTATTTTGTGGCAAATTATAATTGCAATAATATTTTTTTTCTTCACAAAATTATAAATATTTGTCCTAATAATTATCTCCAGTTCAAAGACTTTTTTTATTTATACTTGTAACTAACCGGAGTCAAGCTCATTCTTTTGTCTCCATAACCCTACTTTTAATGTGTAGTGCAACTATTCTTGCCCTATGCAGTTTTAAAAATATTCAAGCTACTTGTATTCCTTACTCTTCCTTGTGATAAAGAAAGTAATTTATCAAATACCTATATTTGTATTGTAAAATAAATTCTTATATGTCATGAATGTTGTTTTAGTTATTCCTTTTTCATTTAAAGAAAATAAAACATATCATGTGCACATTAAATTGTTTTATGTAATGTAAAATTTTTAAAACTAGGAACTGCTTTCTATTTAATGGTAATACAAACTATTACTAGAAGGCTTTTATGTGTAGTTTTCTAAATATAGCTTTCTATCGTAATGTTACTTCTTTTGAAGTAATTTTAGGAAATTCTTAGTATGAAGAATGAATTACAATTTCAAAGTTAGAGGAATGAAATTTATTTAATAAAATGTTTTGTATCTATAAAAACAGAGTTGATGGTTTTAACCCAATTAATTAAAAATATTTTAAATTACGAATAAAAATTAGAAATTGATTTAAACGAATTTTGTCTTGATATATTTCTTTCAGTTATAGATTTCTTTCCTGAATTCAAAAAAGGGTATGAAAAAGTATGTTTTTTTTCCTTTCATTGTAGTTTTTAAGTTGTAAATATATTTGATTAAATTCATTTTGTTTTAATGTCTAAGACAAAGAAATATTTAAAAAAAAGTGTTATTGTATTGACAGTTGAAAATAAATACAAATCTTTTTTTAATAAAAATTATTCTTTTTATTTATTTATTTTTTGCACCTCAAAATTATTAATTAAAATATAATTTAAGTCATTGATAGTTTTAAGATTACTTTAATTATCTCAAGATGTAGAGTTTCCTAATTATGGCCTTCTATTATAATATCACTTGCTTAAAGTAATTTCATAAAAATTTTAGATCAAAGAATAAATTGCTCTCATTTTCTAAGCTTAAGGAGTGAAGTTTATTTAATGATGTTTAGTATCTATAAAAACAGATTTGATGATTTTATTCAAATTATTAAAAACAATTTAAATTGTGAATGAAAATTAGAAATTGAAAAGAAAAAAAAAGTTTTTGTCTTAATATTTCTTTAACCAATATGTTTTTTTTTCTTCCAAATTTTAAAAAGGGGTACAGAAAATGAAGTTTTTTTTCATTTTAATTTTCAAATTGTAAGCACATTTAATTAAAATTGGGCTGTTGAATGTATAAAACAGGATTTATTTGGAAAAAATTACATATGTATAGACAGAAGTGATTACAATTTTTTAAAAAATTTTTTTTAATTAAAAATATGCTTTGAAATTATCATGTCATATTTGTTATTATTGACACAAATATAATTTAAATTATTGATTGTCTTAAGCTTTCTTTAATTTGCTCAAGACAAAACCTTGAATAGTACTTTTTTTTAATTTTAAATTATAATTACAGTTTTCTTTACATTCAATAATTAAAAAAAAAATAGGTGAAATGTATAGTTTAATTATTGTTGCACTAAATAAAATAAGTTGTACAAAATTAAAAGCTAAAATACAGAAAATGTTCCCTATAATGGTAATTTTTTTAAATTAAGATTTTTTTTGTTGTTCCAATGAATTTTTAATTTTATAATATATAAATCATAATTGTTCATAAGATTTTTTTTCTTCGTTTTTAAAATGTATCATTTATAAAATCAGTTAATCTATAACATCATTAAAGAAATATTTCTTGTGCGTTCCAAAAATTTATCAGCTAGTGACTTTCCTATATCAAAAAATTAGTTTTTGCTGTGTTATAGAAAGCAGTGAGTTTAATGTGAGTTCACAGTTAATAAAATATTTCTAAAAACTAGCAACCTATAATATTTATATACATTTTTTTCAAGAAATGTTCAGAAAGAAGCAAAAACTTTCAATGTTTTAAATGATAATTATTTATTGTAACATTAAAAGAAAATATAAACACTGAAAACTTCCATGTTTCACCAAATCTTGTGCCAGCTCTTTAAACAACAATTATTGCTGTGAATGTATATTTGTATGCAATACAGGGGATTTTTCACAATTCAGAGGAGAAAAAGTTTTTTTTTTTTTTTTTTTGAAGCACATTTGTAAAAATAGCATAACTTCATTCCTCATAATTTTTAAAATTTTCTTTATTCTTTTTTCTCTTTCAATCACTGTGTAATAGAATAGTGACAATTTTTTTGATAAATAGTAGCGTCTATTACTATTGTGAAATTGTATGGCTGGACTTGCTTTTATGATTTATTTGAGATTTCAATTTAACTTATTCACTCATACCTTTGTTTGGTCTTAAAATAATTAATTTTCCCTACAAAGCTGACATGTATGTGCTCTTTTTTAACCTTATATGCTACATTGCCCATAATTAGTTGTCTTACCTCTTATAGTGTATTTTTAACAAAATTTCTCTATTACTAGATCAATAATTGATTAAAAAATTGAAAGAATTTTATTTTCTAATTAAAATTGTATAATCATATTTTTATTGCTTCCATTTTTTTTTCTGAGTGTTTTGTAAACTTTTTAAAACTCTTATTATTAACAACTTTGTAGTGTAACCAAATTTAATGTTTAGTAAGCAATACTTTTATTCTTATTTAGATTTTGAAATTAAAGGTTTAAAGTAATTTTTTGTAGGAGTTAAAAAGTACATTTTGGGATGAAAATAAATTTTGTAATGTAATTTTGTCTACTGAAATTCTTTGGCATTTATATTCAACTGTATATCTTTATATATGTGTAAATGTTACATCAAGTGAGCTTTTAATACCATCACATTTTCAGTACATAATACATGGTGCTTCAGTATTTAGAAAAAGCAATATCATAGGTACGATGTTGATAAATATACGTGTTTCTCAATAATATAGAATTTTTGATTTGGCGTCCATTTTTTTTGCTTTTTTTTTCACTAAATAAAAATTTAATTTGTGTTTTATCTTACTTGGATATATTGATAGTAATGAAAGTAATTATTCTTTTAGTAGTTAATATGGATATAATTTGTTTACAAAATATGTGAAGTTTATTATTTAGTAATTTAGAAGTAATAACGTAAAGTTGAAATATAAAATCGCTGTTCTGTATAGTGACAAGTCATATTGCTAATAAGAAGTTCAGTGTGTGCAATTTTAATAAAAACAAAAAATACAAAAAAATATTTTAATAAATTTTTTTATTTAAATTTTTTTTATTACTTGCATTAATAAATGTTTTATAGTAGTTTCAATAATATATTTAATAAATTTCTTTTGTAAACATTGTGACTTTAAATATTTCAATTCAGACTTGTTATGATTTTCAGTGAATTGTTTAAAGAAATTTGTTTTACTTTTGTGAAATTAATAAAATACAATTTTCCAAAAACCATTGCTTTATTTTTTGAAAACTTTTAGTTGCTGTTCAAACTTTAGTGAGAAAATATTGTACATTATAAAAGTTATTTAAGGAAAATGTGTATTATATCAATAAATAACTTTTCATAATAAAATATGTTTATATGTGTTTAAGTAATGATTTCAATTGTGTAATTTATTTTTTACAAATATGCCTTTATACACAGTATGATCTTTTCAAGGAAAAAATTGTGATTCAATGATTGCTAAAACATTGTATTTAAAACGGCTTCTGATCATAAAAGATTTATTATTAAAATAAGGAGATAATAAGAATAAAATAAGATAGTTAAATAAAATTGGTAGGGTGTGAGACTCATGTTCGTAAGAATGGGAGTTCGAATCTAGCAGGCTGACGAATCACCATGTATTAAATGATGACTGGTGCACGTTAAATCTGTCAGGCTCACCAAGTTCCCATAACAAATCAAAACCTCTGGGGGTACTGAATTGGAAATTGTTTGTTCTCTGGTTCAGGTCAAAATTACGATACATGGATTAATGAATGAATCCTCCTTTTAAAATGGGCTGTGACGTGTGTATTGTTGAAGTTGTATTCTTGGCCTTAGATGGCACTACTGGAAAATAAGAAATGCACCTCTACCGCTATTCGCTTGGTTTCCCAAGCAGGGTTGCTGGCATGGCAAGTAGGCAATGGAAACAACAACAGATATAGTAGTTTTGTTAAAATATTTCAGCCATGTTACAGTATAATTGCTTAAAGCATAAGTGGCAAAAATGTATAAAAATAGGATATTTTGACTAATGGCTCTAAGTTGTGTTTTAACTTATAATGTAATTAAGAAAATTCAAATTCTTAACCCTTTGATGTAGAATTTTTATTAAACATATTTTTCATACTTTTTCAATATTTAGCTTTAATTTAGGTCAAAAAGAATAAAAAATATTATTCTCTTTACTTATAATTAAAGCGTCAGAAAAAAATAAATAAAAGAGACACCGGTGCCCCACCTGCGTCTAAGGGTTGAACCTTATGTCGAACAAAGAATTAGCTACAGCTGTTACATAATATTATGATTTTACAGTCTATAGTTTACACAACAAAACAACAATTATGATACTTAGATCCATAGGTACATAAAATTTGGATAAACGTGTCAGGCTTGTGCATACTACCTATTTTACAACAATTTCGTGCTTTATGTTTAGTTTCATTTCTGTGCTAATTTAGTGGTTTCCTAATTCTTCCTCTAAGTCAAAATATCTAGCCATTAGAAGTGTTATTTATAGGAGGGAAAGAGGTCACCTCCCCTCAGCTTCAGAAATTTAAAAAAGATTACTCACTTCCTCCTTTTTTTTAAAAAAAAACTATTTTACACATTCTTACAGTACATCCTCTTTTCTAACTTATTTATCTGTTTTGTGGGAAATTTTAAACGGTCCCTCTGCTAGATTTCTCATTATTGAAGTCATCCAGGGAACAAAATATTAATGGTGTAAGGGTACACTTATTGAAAGTTTTAAGGTTAATTTTCATTTCAATAATTACAATTAAAATATATATTTGTTTTGTGTATTTTAAAAATATTATGTATTTAAAATATCCATAGATGCCTCTAAGATTTTTCTCAATTTCTCCTAATTTAGTTAATTTATTTTCTTCCTATTTTTTGTATGTTTTTCTAAATTATACAAAATTAGCTAAGTTTTTGAAATAAAAAATCCTTAATATTACTTTTTTGCTAAATTTATTGTTCTCTTGTGGAATTAGATAAGTATCTTTGCTAAATAAATCTCATTTTAATCGCTTAGAAGCTTTCCTTTTTAAATATTCTAAAACGTTCAGTTTTGTTTTATTTAAAACTCTCTATATTTAAACCATCTAAAATAAATTAAAAATATATTATAAAAATATGAATTCGTAAATAAAAATTATTTTATTTTCAAATTCATTTAATGTCCATTATAAATGAATAAAAAAATAAAATATTTCAATCAATGTTAGGGTAATTAAATTTTTATTGAAAATAAAAACACCTCAATTTCATAGTTTCAAAAATACCGTTAAAAATTATTGTAATTAACATAAAATTTATAACATTTTGTGAATTCCTTTGGATTTTTTTTATTTTGAAAGCTATGATAATCATAATGAACTGTGATGGTCCATACACTGAGCATGGCAGGCCTATAACCACAGACCAGATTGGTGATGAGACCTCTGTGTTAAGTACTGAGAAATTAAAATTCCATGTGAAAGCACAAAATTTTATTCGACGACCACAAAACTTTTATGAAATTTCTACCAAAAATGCTATCACTGATCTGTGTAGTGTCATGACGATGCTATTAAATTAGACTCAAAATAAAATATAGCTGTGTAATATACTTTTCTTATGTATAGTTCTGTTTTACCATAGCTCAGTTTATTTTAACGGAGGATTTGCAATTAAAATTTTAAGCATTGAAAAAAAAATTTTCTTCAAATTTTTGATTAGCCATTTTAAAAAGTTTATTTTGAGTGAAAAACTAGAAAAATTTAAGTTTTTAACACATAATATGGGTGTGATTTTTAAATTTTTTGAATTTTCTTATATTTTTCTCAAGATCTCTCAACTGCAAATTCTGACAATTTTATTTGATTAAATAGTATTATAACTGAAAATGAGAAGGAAACCATTGCAATATAAGAGAAAGATCTTAAGAAGCATTTTTGGAAGAATAAAATGTGGTGTAACTCAAATTGATAAAAAGGTCAAATGCGGAACTTAATAGATTATTTAAAGATTTCAACATAATAAAGTATAATGCTTTTCAAAGGACATTTGACGAGAATGAATGATACTCAAAGCAAACCCCAAAATAAAAGATCCCTTTGACTAAACTAATTGAAAAAGAGGAAAACCAAGACTTAGGTTTTCTGGCTGCTTAAAAAATGACTTTAAAAGTAATGAATCAAAAATCCTTGCCTAGGACAGTTTGGAATAAAACTTTGTGAAAGGCCAGGACCCATCACGCCAGTGAGGAAGAAATTAAATAGTAACAACACTGAAAAGTTAGCTTACATTTTCTTCCCTTCAGATTAACTGTTTCAAAAACATCTAGTACAGTAGGGAACCGATTATTCGGGACCATCGCTATTCCGGATAACTGATTTTTCCGGTTTTCTGAATCGCTACAAAAAGCCGTTCTTTTACTGTTAAGCCCAACTATAAAAAGATAAATATTTGGAAATAATCTTAAAAAGAAGAAAAAATTATGAAGTAATACACTAATAATTATTTCTATAATGATGGTAGGGTAAACATCTTTCAAAAAAGAAAGAAAAATCCTAAATCTTAAGAGGAAAAAAAAAAAATTTAAAAATTGCGGGAAAATTTATCCAATTTCGTTCCGGTTTTTTGGTTTCCGGATAATGGGTTCTGTACTGTACTACAAAATGCATTGCAATTTATCCAATTGTGTCAAGGATTTCCATGAGTGCAGAGGCATCTGTGGAAATAATAAATTTTAGAGAACTAATATAAAAAGATAATATTCTGGAAATGTTCTTGAGTATTGGGATTGACATTCTTCTTTAACAGAATAATTTCTATTGAAATTCTAATAAAATATATTGCAGTTATATATACTTCATGCAAGAGAGATTTTCCAAACTTTAAAATTGCAGTTTAGAACAATTAATAAGGGTTGATCAGACTATTTTGCACAAGAGTCGTCTGAAAACAAAGAATGTTGTTTTTACTAATGTCTGAATGAAAAGTTGATTAACATTTCTTCGCACATAACTATTTAACTAATTGAATTTTTACAAAAATAAAAAAAATAACATTTGCTTAAATTGCTTTGCTGATAACTATACTACCTGAGGTTATTGATAATTTAGATTTGTTGAAATGATATTTTAATAAATATAAAACGGGTATAAACATATCCATTAGACAAGAAGATGTAGACTATTGATAGTAAATAAAGGTTTATTCATACATAAATTATTAATAAAAATTATACATCACAAAAATATCACCAGGTAATGAGTCAGAAAAATCGTCATTAGAAGAGGTTAGAATCTAAAACATATTTATAAATCAAAGAAATAAAAGTTAATAATTAATTAAGTAGAATTAAATTGAAAACCAAGTCATGAGTATAAAAACAAAATTATTTATATTAAAAGAGAAAATAGAATAAAAATGCATTTATTTTTTATAACATCAAATTTTATGCACTTATTTAAAATTCAAATTTTTAATTAATAATATTTAATAAATATTGATCATATTTCATATCACATAAATATTATTTTATTCAGACAAAATAATGAAATCATATAGCAGTATGAATGGTTAAGTCTTAAGCTAAAGACAATTAGTGATAACCAGGTTAACCAGTACCTAATGTTTTTATACACAGTAAATGCAGAATTCTTATTCCTAAATTTTTTGGCATGCCACATAATTGCCAATTTTACAATATTTTTCAGTTGCATTTATAACTATTTTTTACATATTTTGTTTCTTTTAAATTATTTAGACTGATCTGGAGTAAAAAAGAATTCAAAACTGCCATACAGAATTAATTAAATAGTCTGAATAGATAACATTCAAAAGATAGCAACTGATTCATTTTTTTTTATTGATTGATTAAAATTTTTCTTTCAGAAATCAAGATCAAAATTTTCAGTTTTGGAAACATTTTATAATATTGAATAAAAATTAGAATGATATGTAATTAATAAAACTTTCTAGAACAATGGTGCTGTTCACACATTGCTTCGCTAATATAATAATGGCTAAGACACATCGGATGTTTGCTCTAATTTAAGGCATTATGTTATCATTTACTATGAGTTAACCATTCATTCTCAAGATTCTCTCAGTAATTTAGAGGCAGATACAAGAGTATTATTGAGGATTTTTTATAATATATATATGAATAGGTTATGAAAATTAGTTTTAATAAAAAAAAATTTTTTTGCATTGTTTGCATCAATCACAAATTAAATAATATATTGGAAAAATTTGAAGCAAAAATAATAAGAACTTAAAAATAGTTGTTTTATAAAACTTGCCCACATACAAAGAAAATATTAGAGATTCATCACAAACAAACATTACATTTAAATGCATAACAGTTACAAATTCAAAACCATAATGAAATTAATTTCATTTACTTCTTTAATAATGATGTGTTCAATAACCACTATAAATGGATTTTTCTTGCATTATGTTTATGTCAATAAATTTATGTTGGTTTTTAACATTTATTAACAGTTAAAGGTTATAGAAGTACAACGAGCACTTCCTACCTGCAAGACGAGAGTGTGTGTAAACATGGTTTTGTTAAAGGAAATATAAATTTCTTATAACAAAGTACAATACATTAAAAATGAAGCATATGACACAAAATTAATAAACAAAAGTATGTAGTTCACAGTCTCTTTAAACCACACACCTCAGCAGATTATAAAGTATACTTATTTACTTACAGTTTCATTTTTTATGATTGTTTTGTGGTATATCTATATACATAAAAATATCAGACTAAAACAAAAAAGTAAATTACACATTAATATAGTGTTATTTTAAAAAAACTGTCTATTTATTTTTTAAATGCAAATATAAGGGGCCATTCATAAATGATGTCGCACTTTTTTCAATATTTTTGACCCTCTCCTGCATTTTGAAGTAATATAAAAATATTCGATCTCCTGGTTTCAAATGTTCTTATTTTTATTGTTCAATGGTTTCAAATGTTCTTATTATTATATATACTGTCATACTTCTTTTTACAGTCTCCTTCCCCTTTGTCACAATTTCACAAAGCCCTCTCCTCCAAGTGTAACATCATTTTTGGATGTTCCCTCAATGCAATTGATAGTTCTGTTGCAACATTATTTTTATAACGCAGGTTATTTTTCTATTATTTGGGAGGAAATTGACTACTTCAGAGCTAAAAAGTAATAACCCATACCTTAAAAAATAGGTCACTTCAAAAATATGGGCTATCGCTTTTTACTCAAAAGTGGGGGGGGGGGAATTAAGCTTGAAAATAAGTAAAGAAACCTTGCAATACATTTTCTACCATAAAACTTCAATGAAACACAAATTTTATATTTTAGAATGATTCTTACATACTTAACTGGATGAACCAGTTTTTATACAATAGATTATAATCAGTTGCGAATTAGATCATGAATTCGAGAGATTCAAACTGTAAGCAGTACATAATTAAGTAGCATCAGTGGCACATAAATTCTTTATATTGTCTTGCTAAAAACAAAATTGGATAAACGGAACTGAAATAGAAAAAAAAAAAATCACACAGAGACAATTATAGACTATCACAAGAATGAGCAACTTATATTAAACATTATCAACCTCAAACAAATATATAAACAGCAATGAAAGAATACACTAAATCAAAATAACAGAGTTTTTACAATTTGTTCCTTAAAATTAAAACAGAATCTTTGTACTGCATATTAGAAAATCTATACATAACATATTTATCTTACTAACAGAATAAATAAACAACTATTCCAGTGGAATGTGCATACGATTAGACTAAATAAAAATATTTCGTTTTTGAATATCTTGAAGAAATTTTAAAATAAAATTACATTTTTGTGTTAAAGCACACAAGATTAGAAAACACCACCATAAAACAGTAAAAGACAAACATAAAAGGTATAAGAAGCAAATAAGTAATAAATTTTTTTTTGACATATCACATAACCATTTTCTTGATTATTTTCTTAATATTGAAAGTAAACTTTAATGAATAAAATAAACTATGCATTCTTAAAGTTTAATGTTATTATTTATTATTTTTTGTCGTTGCTGAAATATATCATTTAAATGGGTTTAACACTATCAGTTAAGTTCTGGTTTATCTTTTTTAACTGTAAGTTAGCTGAAACTAAAATTTAATTCTGTGCTGAATGACACAAGAACCAGTTTCTGTGCTCAAAATAATGAAATCAACAAAAAGTGTTTTCAGTTAAAGGAAGATCAATTAATATCAATGATTTAAGCATTTATTTAATTCACGAAAATAAAGTTCCAAAGGGAACAAAAAAGTGAATTAACACACAGTTAATAAGAGAAAAAATTAATTTTAGTGATGTATAGCATGGGAAATTTTGCCTAAATTTACACTTAAACGAAGGCTGAAGCTTTTGCTTTAAAAATGAAATTAACTGACATTTTGAAAACTAATCAACATTATGGTATTTAAAGAAATTATAATTATTTTTCTTGTAACAAAATAATAAACAAGTATTTTAAAATAATACAAAAAATGAATACAGAGCAAAACATGCTATGTCAAACACGTACCTTATATTTGATTAAGAAAATTTCTATTATTTTATAAAAATTTAAAAAAAATCACAATTATTTTTGTTATTTGCTCCTTAAAAATATAGTAAATTTTTATTCTTTTAGTAAAAAATTGCTTTAGATTTATAAATATACTTTATTTATTTTATCAGTCAATTAAAAATACACAGTATAAAGAGTAATTTGTTTCAATAAGATAAAGAAAGTAATCTAAATAAAAAATTATAATGTTTGAAAATGCATACCAATAGTAATTAGTCATAATTATATTTTTGTAATCACATGAGTTTAAAAAATTATTAAAACAAATTTATTAATAAATAATAATTATTTACGATAAAGAAAGCAATTATCTTTGTTCTTCCTTTAGTAGAAATTACAATTACAAATGATTCTTTTTTACATCATTGCACATCTATATATTTTAATGCTCATTTGTAGTTCAATAAAAATGCCAATAAATTATAAGAAAGCATAGTTATTTTATAAAAGAACAGAAAAATTACATTTATTTACTAAAACTTCATCTTTCCACAAAGAATAACCATTTGTGAAAATTTATTCTTTCAACAAAAACTTACATTCCTGAAGTAAATGCATGCATGTCTATAAATAAATATTTCTCAACTACATAATTAAAAAAAAAAAAATCCTGACAAGCCTTTTCAGCTATTAAACTTTTAAATCAACTGAATTTTTTACTTTTAAAAAAAAGAGGCAATATTATAAGCACAGTAATTAGGATGAATTTTGCTCTTCATATTCTTCCATTTGGCAATGAATTGCAGTATCTACAACCTCTAAGCTAGCCCAATCTAATTCTTTAATCAAACATAGAACAGCTGACAAAATGTTTGCTGCCTAAAGTAAACAAGAAAATACATATAATCATAAATAAGAGAAATGCTTAAAAATTAGATTATTTTTAAGTAAAAAAAATGTTTACAAAAAGAAATGTCCATAATCATTTGAAAATTTCAATAAGTATTTATGCATCAGGATTGCTGCAAAAAGCAGTCACTTTAAAATCAATTAAATTAAATTTATTAATAAAGTCTATTACCATTATTTGTTATAATTTTTCAATTTATTTATTTTTAATAAAGTTATATTAAAAATTGTTTGTCCAAGGTTTTTTGTTGCATCCTGTAGTATTTAGCTGCTACTGCAATACAATAGGCTGTATTAATTTGAAACAAGATAACTAGTAAAGGGAAAAAAAGGTAATAAATTGAATGAAATACTTATTTCAGTGTCATGAAAGCTCAAAAAATATTGTTTTGAGAAAACATATTGAAAGCTTTAATTTAATGCACAAATCAGGTTTTAGACAAATTTTTACAATTATATTATCTTAATTATCACAAATTATCTCACAATTATTTAAAAATAATCTCAAATTATTTTTTAATTTAATACATGAAACAGCAATTAATATCTAGGACTGCACTGATTACTCCAAGATTTATTGCATAAATTACATACTGCTACAAAGTAACCTTTATAATCCAAATGCATTTTGTATCAGCTGCATGTGTTTTAAAAACAACTAAGTAAGTTTTTGGAATATTCTCGAATTATGACATCGATGATTTCTTAATGTTATCTAATATTTTCAAACCATGTCCTTAAAGTAAATTTCCCAGTTTTGTGACAAAGAAAAAGCCTGTCAGTGCTAAGTCTGGTCAGTGTATTAGTGCAAAGTTTCAAAGAATAACCATAAGAATTGCAAAATTTTAGTACATTTTATTTAAATTAACACATAGAACAGATATACAAATTTATGTTTTGAACTGTATTCGGTTTTAAATTGGCTATGACTATAACTACTTTAAAGTAGGGTAAACTAAATTCATAACATAATTTAATTTTAAATAAAAATAGTTAATACAAAGAAATTATAACAAATAAATGTATTCATTTTTTTTCCAGTTAGAGCATCACCTTCAATGGCTCATTAAATTGTTCTTCGGAATTTACCCCATAGTATGAGACAAAAAAGGATGTTTGAAGATGTGGTTTTTTGGTAAGGGAATTTGGAATTTCTTGTCAAATGTGGCTGAAGTAACAAGAAATGATACTGGACACAAAACTTTAATTTTTTAACCAACTTCAGAAAAAATAGTTTTTATAGCTTATAAAAAATAGCAGAAATAAACAAATTTTACAATAATAATAACATTTTACAATTTATAAACACTGTAAAATTGATTAAAAGGGGGGATTTTTATTGAAAAACAAGTGTGGGCTCGCTATGTTTTCTTGCATATCCCCTTCACTATATTTCCGAATGTGATGGATAATTCATACCCACCTCAAAAACTGAAAAATTTGCTAAAGAAAAAGAAGCAAAATTTGAGATTGTTGAAGACATCAAGAAAACCACACTATCCAAATACAAGATTAATCCGAATAAAAACTTAAAAAGTTGCATCAATAACTTTCATAATGGAGTATAGAAGTGCATTAAGGCAGTTGGAGGTTATTTTGAAAAATATTAAATGGATATGAAATTTACACACTATTTTACAGAGTTATTTGAACCATTCTGAAAATTAATAGCCTTACGTTTATTTAAATACAGTAAATGAAAAACAATTGAGTGAAATCACATTTTCTTACAAAATAGATAGAAATAACAAAGAAGGATCCCAAACCAAAATTAAAAGATAAAGAAAAGTAACCTTTACCAATACTACAACAAAAACAAATATATTTTATTCATCTTAAATATACAACACTTTAAAAGAAAAGTATTATTTTAAAGACAAACTAATAAATAAAATATGTTCCATAAACCCCATAAAACAATTTGTATATCAGGTTAAATTAATTTTTATACCATAAGTCTAAATAGATAAATGTAAGTAAAAATACAATTAAAATATTATCAGAACAGTCAAAATAAGATAATCAGATTTGGAAAAGATTAAAATATTGTATGGAAAAAAAATTTAAAGTCTATTTTTTTAAAATCAAAAGCACGTGAATCATGTATCCCTAAATTTTAGTTTTGGGCTTTAAGAAGATACGTTAAAAATAATAAACTAAAACAGGCAACTTTAAATGCGAAATTTAAAATAAAATTAAGGTCTGAGCAAAACATTTTTTGTGATGAGATCTGCTCAGGTAAAAACAATAAAACAAAATTATTTTATTAATATATTTTATATTTTTCTTCCTATTAAGACAAAACAATTCCCATATTATCAAGTTCTATATACAATGAAGACTTGATATAATAGTTAAAAGAAGTTAAGTGAAGAGGATAACTTAGTGATAAAAGAAATAAAATATTTTTATTTTAATTAAAATTTGAAGTAGTTTTAAATCAAATACTTTTTTTGAGATTTAAGTATCAACCATTAAGTTAAAATAAAAACAACAATATAAAAGTTATAACAACCATAACAGACAGTTTTGATACTAACAAAAAAAGAAAAGCAATTAATTTCCTTTTTGTGTCTAGAGAGAGTATTGTTATGAGAGGCAATTTGTAATGGTGAACACCATAAAAAATTAAGAATGTTTTCTTTAAAATTTGGACTTTTGTGTGGGTAATATTTATTTAGGCAAATGAGAACAACATATTTCAATAAATCAAATTTTTAAACAGCCTGTTTACATTTTAGATATAAAATATTGTGAACTTAAGCTGGTGCAAATTGTAAAATTTTAGATCTTAAAAATGCTTAGGCAATATCAGAAAATACTCACTCTGCTTTTTCCACCTTTAGGCAACATGCGGATTTGTGTTGGTCTCTCACATCGCTGCATAGGCAAACGCTGGACATAAGGAGGTGGGAATCCACATTTAGGAGAAAAATGTTCTCTTGAAGATGATCCTGATGGTGTATCTGGAGTCGGATCCATATCATTGTAATCTCTGTCAAAACTTTCTTGGAAATGGCCACTAGGTTGTGCATTAGAATTAACTGGGCTATTTTCGGCAGAATATGAGTTGTTTTGCATCAGTCTTTCATCTCTCTCCTGGTAAGAAAATTCTTGAGGATATTTTTCTTGATATGATGCTTGAGAAGAATGGTTAACAAATTCAGACTGCTTGACATTATTCCTCACAATTTGAAAGGACTCCGTTCCACTATAAAAATTGAAGAACATTTTATTTTGTTAACAAGTACTTACTTAACAACAGCTTTACTTACTTATTTACTTAACAACACACAGCTTTTAAATGCATGTAAATAGGCAAATCTTTAAAAAAAAAATTTAAGTTGTCATATTGTGTGATTATCAGTTATTCAACTACACTTGACTCAGAAACAAACAGATCTTTAGGATCTTGGACATCAAAATTTCCGAGTCCTTATTTACTAATGCAATATCCTATTTAGTATGATACAAATTTCTCAGTATTGTTTCAAATAGAAACCACTTTTTAAATAGGCACTGAAAAGTGAATATTTTATGATTAAGAAAAAAAAGTAATTAATAACTGATTTAGAAATAATTCAACAAAAAGTTAAAACAGAAATGTCTACCTTAATTGTCCCTAAAATATTAATATCAGATTCTTCATAGATATGACACGATATTTTCTTCGATATTTATTAATTCTTTATCCTGTTTAGATTACTTAGAATAATTATTTTTTTTCCACAAAAGGTATCATAAAAAAGTAACACTGTAAATTTAACAATATATGATTTACTCACTTGCAAAAGAATTTCAAAATGAGGAAATAACGATATGAAATAGTTCTAAATATTTAAAAATTATAAAATTTTAAGTTATTTAAAATGAAGTTGCCCTGCAAATGAGTATTTAAATATTACAACAGGACACAGAGAAAAAAAGAGAAAGGAAGTTTCAGAGACATATGCATAGTATGGGCACCCACATGCTTAGCTATGCTCCAAGCTGAAGAAAAATTAAAGGATAAAAAATCATTTGTAATATTAAACAAAGGATAAATTTTCTACCTCTTTATCCATCTATTAATATGCGTGTTTAAAATGTTCCATCTATTGATAGACAAAATGATGAATTTCAAAACATGAAAAGAGTTGTATAACTCTTTTCATGTTTAGAAAGTTCTCTCATTGTTATAGAACTCTTTTCATTGTTATAGAAGTTAAAAATTTTAATTAGAAATGAGTGATACATGGAATTATTTTAATTCTCTCGTTCCGCGATTAATAATTTTGATAACTGCAACTAATCTGTTGTCAAATTATTTTTTTTGTTTCAAGATGGAGAATAACTTATCCCAAAGGACATGATTTAAATATTTTTTTTCTCATCCCTTCTACAATTTCTTGCATATTTTATATGCAATTTCTTGTATATTTTCTGTGCTATAGCGTGTAAGCAGAACTGCTGATTGTAATATTTTCATAATTATTATAGAAATCACAAACATTTTTATTAAGACTGTAAGCTGTTATTGTACTATAACAATTAAAACAATACATGCAGAACCTGAACATATTATTTTAGCTACAACTGTCATTTTTCTCAATGAATAAATATCTATTTGCTTGGGCAGAAGACACGTGAAAAAATGATTTTGATAAAAAAAATTATATATAATAGTAATAAAAACTATTTTAATTAGTTTTTTAGGATCTCTTCTATTTTTAACTTATTATAAATACATTCCTACACCATACTTATAAACTATAACTTCCAATAGTTAATTCAAAACTAATATATTAAAGCAACTTTAATGATATTTTGGCAGCATTATTGGTTTATAAGTATTACAATATACAATTGGTGTGTTTGTAAATAAAACTAAATGCACCTTGTGTTTCTTTTCTGGAATAAAGCCATACCTATCAACCAGTTTGTTAAGTTTTGATGAACTTTACGTTAGGCCTATTTTAATGAAAAATTTAATTTGCCAATAAATGATTGTTCAATGACACGTAAATACATTCTTCTTAATATGGTAATACAAAGCAAATTTTTTAACTTTTATATACTAACCACCCTAATTGGGAAAACGAATTACCTTGAAAAGTACATAACTGAACAATCACAAACAAGCCATAAATAATTTTAAACAAATTAATAGATTTGTTGTGTTATTATAGGCATTAGATATTTCTTAAAATTTAAATTTTTTTAATAAGAATGATCAAATATGAACATAAATTTCATTAAATATAAATTCAATGAAAGTCATATTCATAATTCATCAATCATAATTCCGTTTTAAATAAATAAATAAATTTTTATTCAGTTTTATAAAGAGCAAATGCAAATATTCTTCCCCCCCTCAAATGTAACAACTAACTTTTTATTTCGGTGCAAGTGTAATCGGAATCTATTTCTAACCTTTCTTTCTTCAACCATATTAAACATTAGCATATACATTATTAGGTTTATTTTTAACAAACTTTTTGACCATAAATCTTCAGTCATATGATTTAAATATTAACATTACATATCATGTTGTTGGATGAACTTTCAGTTCTTTTCTGATAATGTGCCCATAATGGATCACAAAGTGTAGATTGAATATAAGGGGGATTCAGAGAGGACAAAGGGGGATTTATCTCCAATGGCCTGTCCTTATAAATATCATCCATCTCAATTTATTATTAGTTTAAAATGTTATTTGGATAAAATTTTCTTTTTATTTTACAATCAAGCTCTACTATGGAATAAAACTTTTATTATGGTCCTGTTTTCCTCGTCTACAATTTATTCTATTCTCAATATATATAGCATACAACTTTTATGTTAAGTATTATCCTCCTGTTCTATATGAAACTGTGTAATCTAAGAGTATCATCTTCCATTAATTTAATTTCTGCCATAATCAATCAAATCCATCTACTTGAATTATTCACTCACTCAAACTAAAAAATTATACTTATAAGATCCTGTAATGTTGACAATAGTGTTTTTTAAAATATTTCAACCTAAGCAGAATTTTTTTAAAAATATAAAATTTAAAAAAAAATTAATAACTGTGTGCTAAAATATAAATTTATAGCCTATAAGAAATAGCAAATGCATCTTTTATTTGATTTAATTAAATAACTTTGATAATTATGAACAAAACGAAAATATATACAAAAATAAAAAGTTAAAATCTATATAACTCTAGAAATTAATAATCCGAACCTACATCAACATTAAACAACGATACATTGCAAGATAAAATTATTTTATTATTCATGTATTTTTTTGAGTTATTTCCTTAATGGAAAAAAAAAGCTGTTATATCTGAAGCGCAAGAAATTAAGATCAAATTTGTAGTTAAAAATTTTTAATTTTGATTGCTATCAAATACCAAAATATAACTTTAAGGTGGAAAGAAATAATAGAAATCACACATAGTTGATTGGTTTAAAATATATTTGCTCAGATAAATAATAATAAATTCTAATAATTTAAATATAAATAGTATAAGTATTCTAAAAAATACAAGTATACAAAATGAACGTACTTATTGGAAACAGGAGAAAAAGCAGTATTTTCAACAGAGAAGCTTTCCGTGTGAGTTACTTGTGAAATTTCTTCAAAGCTGGAAGAATTTTGAATAGGAATTTGTTGCTGAATAACAGGACTTGTCACATATTGTTCATCTTCACTTTCATCCCTAGGAAGAAACATCTCAAGAGGGGAACCATGTTTCTCAGCTGATTCTTTTTCATCAGGACGAATTGCTGCAAATAAATAGAATGCTCCATTAAATACTTAATGTGAAATGCAGAAAAACACTTTTTAGTTTATAAAGTTTATCACTTACGCATATTGTCAAGTTTCTGTAGTTGTGGCAAGGCTCGAATTACAGTTAGTCTATAGTCAGAACATTCCGCACATGGATTATCAGCAAGCCATAAATTTCTTAATTTTGGTAAATCTCTCAGATGTCGAATCTCACTTAATTCAGCTATGTTATTCTTTCGTATATACAGTTCTTGCAAATTATCGCAGTGTGAAAAATCTTCCAAACTTGATATAGAGTTAACACTGAAAAACATGTTAATCAAATAACTTAATAGAAATTACCATATTTTCAGGATTGTTAGCCAGCTCTGGTAAATATCATTTTTCATCACTTACAGGGTTGCAAAATTGTTTTGCTCTGTGGAAATCGTTTTTTTAGTGGTAGAAAAATTTAAATAGATTCTTGGGTTAGCAAATTTCCTTTAAGTTTTGTTGTACACCAGTACACTTAAATAATTCATATGTTTATCTAACATGAAACTTTATTTAAATTAATTTTTAGTCAGCCTTTTAAAGTATTGGTGAAATTAAAAACAACTAAGAATGTTTTAGTTTTTAATTTGCTACCACCTAATAAAAACCTTTATCGAAAGCAGAACAGTTGGCAACCCTGCACTTAAACTAACAAATTTCCTGTATCAACAAGCACTGAATATAAGTGTAGAATAGAAGTACATATAAGAATATTTTTCACCAGCAAATATCGCCATGTCAGTAAAGGGATTCAAATCATTTAAGAACCTGTATTTTTAAAATACTTTTGGTATTTTTTAGAAGAAAGAGGTAATTAATTATAGAGTATAATAGGAACATAAAATAGGAGACATAAAAAAGCATTTGTAAAAATTTTAAATGAATTATTTTTTAAATATTTCCAAATGGCATTTTAGTTTTCACTTGCTTCTTTCAGTTACGTGTTTTTTAACTAAGTATTATCGGCAGTGTGGTTCCATCATGGCCATTTTATAACCACTGCTTTGAGTTCCAGTCTTTCAGAGAAATCCTCCATTAAAGAGTTATCATTACATTTGAAATGTTTTCTAGAGTTAATCTGTTTCTTCTGTTCATCTAATAAGTGTTCTTCTGTGTTGCTGACAAATAGAATTCTTTAGGATAAAGTCTCTCAGAACTTATGGTGAGAGTTCTCAAAATATTCTTTGCTTTCTGAATAGTCTTAAGAATATGATTTTTAATGCTTCCAAAAACATTTTCCATATTTAATTCCTACAGCAATTGATGTCTGTCCAATATTTGAAAATGTCAAAAAACTGCAGAGGCAATCGATCTTCCGCTTCTCTTCAGGAAACAAAAAACATATTTTATTTTCCAGTATTTTGGTTCCAAACATTTTATGAAAAAGTAATCAATTATGATCAGACTTGTTACCTTCCATTTTAATAAAAATCACTAAAACTGGTTTACTAGAGAAAGTTGAAGCTTCATCAAATTTTTAAATCCTTCTATGTAACTTTACCAAATATTTCATTTCATTCGTAGAATACAGACCAATCTCCATATTCAGATCGTTTTTTATTTGAAGCTTAATTTCATCTTCAATGTCTGAGAATGGACAACATTTTGTAAAAACTGTTCATTGACAGCTTTGAAAAGCAGATTAGTTTTTGACTGTTTAAAGTTATTTCGAGATAAGTTGTGATATCTCGAAAGAAAGTGTTCATTAATTTTTTTCCTTAAAGAAGCTTGCTAGTTCTTTTTTACTAATGGTTCTTCTTAGCAATTTTTCCATTCTTTAGAAACATGAAGAATACCTTTGGTTTAAGTAATATCAAATTTATGTCAGTAATCACATGCCAATTTATCTTAATGACTATTTATCCCTCCTATATTTCAGAAAAATATTGTAACTATTCTTGCATCTACCATTCATGAAGATTAACTTCATTTTGCTGGTTAACACTTAATGTCTCTTATGTATTATTGTGGCTATCTGTTTTAGAATTTTTAATAAAATAGTTTACTAAACTTAGTTGTCATTTCATTTTTAATTAAATCAAAAATGATTACAAGAGTTAATGTTGAAATATGTAGAATGCTCCAAAATAGTAAAAATCCACAATACACTGAAACTTGTTTCTGCAAACTTGATATCAAATAATATAATAAATAAAGCTAATAACATAAGTCGGCCTGTGAATAAACTTGATCTTCAAAATAGATAATTTAAACATACTCTTCAGCTACATGCTTTCAATTAAAGAGATATACTCCCAACTGAAAGTGAGAAGTTAACTACACCTTCCCCATGGTAAAACGACTAACCCCTCGACCTCTTCATCCCTAATAAAATTATTTATTAACTCTAATTAACTACATTAACCACTATGACCAATAGAATGACTGTAAAGAGTCATTCCTTTTTACTAATCCCTACGACTTTGATTTGTATTTTTCTTCTCTGCTTTCTTTGACTGCCATCAGCAAAGTAAGATGGGAAGGAGGAAACTGAGAGTCTTCATTGGAAGTTTTCTGATTCAGGAAAAGAATGAAGGGAAGAGCTTTCATTGCACTATCTTTCTCTTATATTACTAGGCAAATGTGTTTTTCTTCTGTGTTGCTGACTTTCAAGTGCCATGGAAGAGCTAAACATAAAATGCTTAACTTCCAAGGGAGAAAAAGCACTATCATATGAGCTGGTAGATATGATCTCCCACAGAAACTGAATGTTTTAGATCATTGAATTTTAAAAACCTGTAGCGGTACTTTAGAAATTTTAAAAACCAGTATGCGCATTCTGGCTGAATCTCATCGCTGGTGGATGTTGATTAAAGACATTTTTATTACTTTTATCTTCACCAGCAAATGCATCAGCATAAGGTTGGGAAGATATAAACAAAAAGTGACTTTGATCGTTTAAGAGAAATATGTAATTTTTTAAAAACTTAGAAATAATGCTCAGAAAAAAACTGTTACACCTAAAAGTAATAGTTTTTGATCTCCAAAGTAAAAGTAAATAATTGAATAGTTGGGCGATTTTGTAGAAAGTTGAACATAAAGGGTAATATTTTTTCTTTCAAATAAAATTGACATATTCAATATTATTACTGAGTTAAAGCTACAGAGAAAGCTAAAATGGAAGAATTTTAATATTTCTATAAAATTTATTTGGAATTTGATCACCAAAATAGACAATATACGGATAACGCCTTCAACACGGGGCTGATTGGTGGGCGAATACCTAAAATCAACGGTATTCATCAACTGGAGTGGTCTGCAGTGTCCCCTGACCTTGATCCCATGAAAAATGTATGGAACACACTCCGACGCTCAAAGACCAGATCTAACGACTATCAATAAGCTCAAGGAAGCCTTGTTGCAAGAATGGGTGTGGTTGCAGCATGGATTGATAAGAACTCTCGTAATCAGTATAAAAAGTAGATAAACGAATTTTATAGCTGTTAGAGGAAATAATACACCCTATTAGACATGTTTCCACTTAACTGAGAAGATGTCGGTCAGCTGCTGTGCTGGACAAGTGACCTGTTACCTTATTTAAGGTACAGGTTGTGCTCTTTTTAGCTTTCCCGTATATTTGTCTTATATCAGATAATATTTTGGCAAGGTTTGGTTTTATTGATTTTGTAAGTTTTTTTTATTGCAAAAAAAATTTTTTTTAAGTAAGTAACACCAGTGTAGATTAATCTATATCTATGAATACTACTAAATGATACTTATGATGCATAGAACTACTGCAAGGATATTTAAAAATAAAACATAGATAAATTTAAATATTTTTCTATTTATATAAGATAATTTATTTACCTTAAAGACAAAACTTCTACATTTGGAAGTTTTTTCACAATGCTGACATCAGTCAGCTCACTGCCCCTGTAATGGAAATAAAATGTTTCAGCGAATAAAATATATTTTATCTCTAAAGGACTTCTTTTAATGAGAGACTTCTAATACAACAAATGCATTAAGATGGGAATATGCCCTTTTTTATAAACAAAAACAAACAAAAAAATACACAAACCATGCATTTAATTTTCTAACACTCCTAAGATCCTGAGCCCTAGTTCTTGCAAGCACCGTGTGTTCAGTAAGCTTAGTCATTGTCTTCAAAGTAACTCTCAGTTGAGAACACTGATTTTAATCACTGAATGAAAAATCTGAAATTAAGAATTAAAGATTGAACATTTCAAATAATTTTAGAAATCAAAACACACAATTTTAAAATATAATTGACCATCTTTAGTCAAATTGAAAATCGATATAAAAATATTTGAATTATCCAAAATTCATTAAATCATAACGTTTAGTCGATTTTAAAGTTTTACATTTTCATGCATCAAGGACATAATAAAATTGTTATAAAGATTGAATTGTGACAAATTAAACAGTGGTACTTTTAAAAATAATAAAGTGGATGTATTTCCCCTAATTTGAGAACAAAGATTTTTTAAAATCCATAGTTGACTAAGTAGATGCTCATCATTACAACTCAGTTAAAATCACTATAAAAATATACATTAAATAACTATCATAGTTATTTCAAGTGGAATTAAAAAAATATTCTTGTATCTTTTCAAAACTATTTTAAATTAGTAAAATCATCATTAATAACAGTAATCAATCATTTACCACTTTAATTATACATGAAACAAAACAGACAATTTACTAAATTTAAGCATCATAAAAAGTTTGTTATGTAAGACTTTTGCACTGAATTCGAGCAGCACAGATTAGTTTTTTAACAAGATTAATTTAGAATATTTATAGCTCTAAAATTACGAAGAAAACAAGACTTTTTCATGAATAATGCGTTGCACCATATGACAATCTAGAAAAATTAATAACTCAATTGTTTCATTTTTATGCTTATTAACTAGTAAAATCACCTTTAATAAAGCATAAATAATTTGATTTCATGCAAAAATCATTTCAATTAAATCAAGTTCTATCATAATATTTCGTTGCAGAAATCTAGCTATATATTTGTATTGCCTATTTGTTTGGTTTTTGTTTTGTTACAGACGTGGTTACAAACAAACTCTATCATGTAAGGAATTTTTGAAAAAAAAAAACATTGAATATTATTTTTTCTTTCTGATGGTTGTCATGTCTAGGTTTGAAATAAATTTAACTGGAAAATAATTTTCAAAAAGATTAAATTTTTATATATTGTATTAATTTTTATAGGCTAATCTGGCAACAGTTTTTATTTTTTCTTTGAATCGAGAATCTAATCTAAATAAACTCATACAATCGGTTTATAATTCTAATATACCACTGAAATAAATATTAAGAACGAAAACTGATTGACTACGTTGTTTAAGGTTGTATAACAGAACCTTAGATTTTCATTATTTTCGTTGCTATAGTAACAAGATATAAATAAATTTGTTGTGGTATTCACAAATTCTAGTCTAAAGCGACTTTAGATAAATTTACTTTTGAATTATTGGTTTGGAGAAGTATTGTTTTCCAAATTTGCTTCTTTCATGTAAATTTTCAAATTATCATTTTATTGAATGCTTGCCTTTGTAAAATGTTACTAATTAACATTAACTTTTAACACAATTAGATATCAACAGTTATTTGTATGATATTTTTTATTCTGAGAATTCTTTCGTTACATAATGGTAAGTTACTGTGAATTAATTTTATACATTGAATTTGAGACTCATCATATTTTTATTTTAAAATTTACTTATTACTTTAAAGTTTTGTTTTTACAATTTCTTGTTCATCTGCTAAAATATTATGTGTTTTTATGTAATTTTTATTTCCCGTATTTAAACTAATCTTGTAATATTTAGGAGGCATACAGCTGTAATTACTAATATTTTTGGATAGGAAATTTATCAGTATTGAGAAAATTAGTAATTTGTTTCAAGGGGCCTTAAGATTGCTAAACTGATATTGACGCTGGTGTTCCTTAATTAATCCTTGTAATAGGTACTTTTAATATTAGGGTAATATGTCCTTAATATTCTACTATAGGCACTGGGAGAATAGTTTATTAGGCCTCACCTCCGAAAACAGATTAGTATTTTAAGAAATCACATATTTTTCTTCACCTAATGTATTAATTATTTTATAAATTTCCAATAAACTTTTGATGTTGAAGTTTTTCATTTTACACTCCATGAAGTTTTTCTATATATTGTTCATTTTTTATCAATCAAGCCACTATATTTTCTCATAGAAACAACTGGTAAATTATCCAATAAAGAATAGTTTTTCAAGTAACTTTGAAAATATGAAAGTTACAGTTTTTGTATTTCAAGTAAAATGAATTTTGATTCAGGGTCTGTAAAACCTGTGTTTGGCCTTAAATCTGACTTATAAATCATGCACCTGAAAACTTTCTCTTTTTGATTATTTTACAATAAATGTTGAAGTTGCTATTTAGTATCATGTCCAATAATTTAAGCTACATTTAGATAACTTAAAACCATTTTCTTTCACTTTTCAAGATACGGAAACCAACAAGTTCTATTGTGAGAAAATTTTCTGAATAAATTTAGTGCTGAGATAAAAAAAAGATAAATTCTATGTTCTGATTTCGTGTATCGCCAGAAGTAGATTAGATACCAATAAAATTTTTATTTATGCTGTTTTTAGGTGGAAAAAAAACCCTAATATAATGGGAAATATTTGTGAATTATGCTTAACATTATCTTTTTTATATTAAATAGATGTGTATAATTTCTTTCCATCCTTTCTTTGCAGAATCGGAACAAAACTGACCAAAAAACCCAAAACTTAAGAAGAGAATCTCGTTCAGATAAAACTAAAGCTGTTTCTAAAATTGAAAAGGAAAAATCACAAACTATTTCCAAAAAGAATATTGCTGATGAAAAGTATCGTAGTGGAAGCTTAAGCAGACCACTGGCTGGTCCTTCAAGGGAATCTCCTAGAAAATCTCAGAGTGTTGACAGAAAACCACTGAATAAGACTAACATTACTACCACAAATTCAAAAACAAATAATGCATCAAAAGTAAATGTGACACCGATAAAAAAGACTTTATTGGTAAAATCTACGAGTTCATCCTCTAAGAAATCCAGTAATGCTGACAAGAAAGAAAGCCAAAAGACACATATTAGTAGCAAGAACGTTTCTACTAGTGGACAAAAGTCGAAAACTGCAGAGCGTCGTACAAATGCTCAAATAGCTAAAAGTTTTGTTCAAAGTTCTTCTGTCAAGTCAAAAAAGAACTTAGATTCTCAAAAACAAGCTTCTAAAACACCCAAAAGTGAAAATTCTGTAAATAATGAAAAAAATATTATTTTAGAGAGACCAAGAACAAGTACCATTAAAAAACACTCTGCAATGCCGTCTGAGGACTTAAATGAAGAAAAAAAGAGTAAGTTAGATAAAAGTTTTTTCTTATTTTTCGAGAATAGAATGGAAACATGTCAGTCGAAATACTTAATTAATAATTAAAAAAAAGTTTATGCAGTAAAAATGATATTATATGCATTGAAAAAAAAATTTTGAGACCTAATATATTTGTTTAAGGATAATTCCTTATTGATTGCACCAACTATAATTTTTAGTTTTAGTTTCTCGCAAAACACTGCCTAGAAGTCGCCAAAACTTGGCAATTATTTTTCTGTTCATACGAATATAGAAATCTCTTCATTTGTTTTCGTAACTTAAATTATGCCTTTAAAAATGTTTTTGTTACTGATTTAAATAAATTTGAATATGTGTACTATAATATTCTCCTATACAAAATACGAGTAATTTTCAATTTGCCTATACTAGTACTAAAATTTAGGTAATTCCATTTGTAATACGGATGTAACGAATAATGATTTGACCGAATACTGAATATTCGGCCGAAAAACCAGCCAAATACCGAATATTTGGCCTCTGAATAGCAATATTTTTAAAAAAAAGGAATCATTAATAAATATTATTCTTTTATATATAAATAAGTTAAGTCATTATTGAAAAATAATCGAAACTTGGCTGTATGATGGGTAAGGGAAATTTTCTTTTATAAAAATGTTTAACAAAAAAATAAATAAGTAAAATAACTTATAGCTTAGGCATATCAGTTATAATAATGCAATTATTTACTTTGAAATTGTTTTTAAAAGAAAAAAGAGAACAAATTTTTATTCATTGTTGACTACTATCAATACTAGTATAGTTGAAGTGTGTAAGTGGAGTCCCGTGTGTATCTTAAGTTTAATTGAAGCTATTAGTTTTTAGCAGTTTTAAAAGTGATGAATATTCAATGCAATGTAGTAAACAATGTTTTTACATTTTGTAAAATCTTTAAAACCATTATAAATATTATTTTAAATCTAATATGTATTATTTTACATTTTCTAAATTTGATTTTTTTTACTTTATAGTGGACAAACTAAGAAAGAATTCATTATCAAGGAGTAAAGTAAGCAATATTTATATTGTAATAAGCACTGATAATTCTGTCTTATTATATCAGAAATTTTCTAAAAAAACATTTTTGTCGAAAAGACAAAATAAACTTTTAAAAACCTAATCTAAACCTTCAAATAAAACATTTTTTATTAGTTTTTCTAAGTGTATGGAGAATATTATTGGATAAATTTTTATCGTATTATTTGAATTTCTTGTGCTGTCAACAGAATTTTAAAATAATTAATTAACAAAAATGTTATCTTAAATAGTTATAGCTATACAAGCACATTATTAAGAACTTCTAACATCACTTATCACATCTTTCTAACATCACTTATTGAAAAAGCATTTATTTTTAAAAATTGTTAGTAAATTAATCAAATCTTTTTATCAAAATATATAAGAATTGAAAAATTAAAATAAATATAAACTTATTAAGTACCAATTGAACAATTAAAAATTATATAAAAAATTATTATTAAAAATTAATAATTAAAAACAATATCAAAAATAACTAAAGAAATATGAAAATGAACAGTTTGTTTGTAATGTTTTATTTCATTTATTTATTATTTTTTTATTAAGGTGATTGAAATATAGTTTAGCATTCCATATCGCCATCATTTATGTTTTCATATTCCACTTTTCAATCACAAATTTTAAATCAGTGGCTCTTTTAATGTATGAATTAAGTAATTTTTTATTAATTATCTTGATTTGTGTGTATTAATTGTATTTTTATTAATTATCTTGATTTGTAAATCAATGTTAGAATTTTTTTGTCACTTCTTATAATTTTTTAGGTATGGTATTTTTTTTTATATGAAAATAATATAATTTGTTTATAATTATTACTTGATTGCTTGTTATTCTATGTTATATACAAATGTGTAACTGTATTTTGTTTCATTTTTGCTTTTCATTTTAATTATTTAACTAAATCATGCTTCTTTTTCACTGTAATCTTCATCTCTATTGTTTCTGTATATTCTTAAACTTTGTACAAGATAGTAAATTCAACTCCTATTTATTGTCCTTGTCATTAATTTATTAATGGTTGGATAAATTTAAAGTCAACTAAACAATAAGATTATTTAAAACTAAATGATGACCTGTTTCTGTGGGGAGTATATAATAATTTAGGACCCGTCATAGAACCACATCAGCTTCTTAGGTGTCTATTACTTTTAAAATTGGACAAACCTATATTACAGCATTGGGTCATGTGACTTGGAAATTTTTTTTCTTTGAAACTTTTTGTCTCAATAATTTTTAACACTTGTCATATTTTGAAATTTAATTAACTTAATTTTTAGACTAGTCTTGATACTGAGTCTGGTGATGAAAGGGGATCTTATGAAGATGACTTTGAAGTAAGTACTGCTTCTCCATATTTCAAGTGATTCAATAATTAAAATATATGTCCTCTTATTTGTTATGTAATGTAAACATGGACATTTTCATGTCGGAACCTATTTGCACCAGCAACAAATGTCAAGACGCTGAAAAGATTTCGAAGTTTAAAAAAATTTTTTTTAAAAAAATTGCGAGAGCTTTTTTGAGGGTGACTACAAATAATACCTTTTGAATTGGTCCCTTTTTGTGATGTTCACTGCCTAGAAGTCGCTAAAACTTGGAGATTATTTCGAAGTAGGTACCAATATAAAACCGGTCTCATGTAAGCAAAGTTTGATGTTGCCAAAATTTTATTTCTTATGCTGTTTAAAGTAAAGTAAGTTGTAAGTAAGTAAGTTAAACTTAAGTAGTCTAAAGAACAATTAAACTGAAAATAATGCTATTGCAAAATGGAAACTACTAGATCCTCAAGGATGAATTTTTTGGGGAGAGGGAGAATATTTCAGTATCATGATCAACTAAATTGCCAAGCTCCGTGGCCACTTGGATCAGTCTGTGTAGGGACCGAGGGTGTGCGGTATTGGTCCTCGTTAAACTGTGGTACCGTAAAGTGCTCGACTTCGCGTGCAGGTCGTCGGGCTACCGAAGCGGGGGTGCCATCCCCTTCGCAGAGGATCAAAATTGTGATGGCATGTCTTCGGATCATCCTCCGGGATGTTTCCCAGACCGTCGCCAATAGCCCATTGTGCAGCTCTAGTGCGACGTAAATTAACAACCAACCAAGGTGCCAAATAGATTTGAAGCTTGCAATTTTTTTAAAAAAAAAAAAGCGTGTAGATGTTATTATACCTTCCAAGTTGGTCCCTTTCTGTGATTTCTTTTTTGGTTTCTTGTGTCCCGCTGCCCGTAAGTTGCTAAGACATGGTGATTATTTTGCCACATATCACGATACAGAAATCTTCCCTTTTTGTTTTGAGTGTACAGTAAAAAAAATAATAAAAAATTAAATATAGTTTCATGCATGTGTTTATATTTTCTGAGCAAAAGTGTATTTAGAATTTTAATAGTGTTGTAGAAATTTATGTAATGAAGTCCTTCATTTTAGCTATTTTTTAAAGTTGGTGTTTTTTTCTATAATACTACTATATATACAGCAATATTAAGTTAATTCAATCTCTTTTTAAATTTCATTGCCTCAAGAAGTTTAAGTACTTTAAATATTTATTACTTTCTGCATTGGTGTGTGACAATTTACCTTGATGTTTTTACCATGTTTAATTGAACTTTTGTTTCTTTTTTACCAACTTACCAACATAGTTTCTTTTCTTGACAAATGTACTTTGAAACATATGAACGTATACATTACTGCAAATCACATTTTCAATTCACAATTGCAGCCTGTATACTAATTTTTGTAATCAAATAGTATGAATACTCAATCTGATTCTGAAATAATATAATCTATATATTTTGAAATTCTACTACAAGTACTATAAACTAAAATAAATAATACTGTAAAACTGAAATAAATAATTTAAAAATAGTTTTTATTTTTAAAAAGTAAAACGGAAAACTTGTAACTTTCTGGTACTATATTAAATTTATTTTTTAACAATTAAGCTATGCATTCAATCATTATTTTTAAACAATTGTATTAGTTATCGATCATTAGTTTCTTTCATGTCCATTTTCTTCTCTTTTGTACAGTTTCTTCCAGTATTCTAGTAGAAATGGATTTCTTTCAGACAACAATACAAGTGTTCTGGAAGAAATAGATTTCTTTCAGATAACAATACAAGTGTTCTGGAAGAAATAGATTTCTTTCTGACAACAATACAAAGATTTTTTGATACAAAGTTATAAGCTGTCATCAAAGAGAAAAATGTAATATTTCCAAAAGTGTGCCAATACTGCCAGTAGAAGCTATTATTTGAATTGTGAGTGAGCTGATGATGCTTTTACCCAGCAGATAACTCTGAAATATAAAGATTACTTTTATATTGAATTATAATAATTTCCATCTAATTTTGTGCTTTATTGAAATAAGCATAGAAAAATTAAGTGTACTCTTTAAGTTGTAAGAAAGTTTTTGAAAGTTCCTATCCCCTTTTATTTTTCTCATAATGCAGGATATTACTGGTAACCTATAAACTAGAACTCCACCATACAATAATTGCTATTGTGTTAAAATGGCTATAAGAAAATTTATTATCTATAAAGTACTTTATTCTAAATGACTTAATTTTTCATAATTCCAAAATTAAAGGTTTTGCATTTTAATTTTAATTTAGTGATCAACAATTTTTTCTTGCCATGTAACTCAATAATCGGAGGGCTATAAATGAAAAGAGAAATATAATTAAATGCCTTTTCTCTTTATTCATTTTTCAAAATAAATTAATAAAATAATATAGAAAATGAAAAAAAAATAAAAACCATCACACCATCTGTTAAATCCTAGCCCTATGTTCAGTACTCAATGGCCCTGTAAAGAATGCTACATGATCATTGTTGTTCTTCTGAGCAATATTTTTTGAATAATACTTTTACTCCACTAGACAATATCTTTCAAAATTTAAAATACTAGGTTGTTACATCTGATTAGAATGATAGGAATGGTGCGCTATATTTTAGATTTTTCTTACTATGTTAAGGATGTACAATTATGAAACCAGAATTTTCTGACTAGTGATTTAATGTTACCAGTCTTTCAGGTTTTTATAAAGGAATAGAAATAATTTGAATAATAAATTCTAAGAGAAATTTTAAGCTATGAAATAAGCACCTGAAACAGTATGACAGCAGATTTATGGTATATATTTGGTTTCTGCTTAAAAAGGTAAAATAATTCAATCTGTAATAATTGCATTAGTTAAAAATTTTTTGTCAAAATCTGTAAAAATTCTAAAACATTGTTATTAAGAGCTTCTATTGTGTATTATTTCTTTCTGAAAAACAGTCAAGTCTTTTCACTATCTGTTTTTTAAATATTTTGGATTATAGAATGTTTCCTTATCAATATGTGTCTGTATATATTTTTACTTTAGGATTATAATTCTGATTTTGAAGAAGATAGTAGTGCAGAATCTGTTGGTGCTGAATCTGTATCCGATACAGAGAGTAGTTATGATAGTGAGGAGGAACAGGAAGAGAACATTGAAGATAATGGAGTTCATAATATTCAGTTGCTGACAAACTTAGAGGAACCCAAAGTTCTTTTGCAGAATAATTCTATCAAGGAATCTGTTGGCAAAACAAAAAATGTAAGTATAATTTATTCTTTTTATAAATTAAATTTGTTTTTTCGTTTCTTTTAAAGAAGTGTAGTATTTGTAAATTAATTTAGCTGTTAATATTTTTTCAGCAAGATTCTATTTTTATTTTTTACCTACTAGAAAACTCTTAAGTTATATATGACTTGTGAAACAGTATATTTTCCATTTTCCGATTAGTCTAGATAATTTAGCTAATTTAAACTACTTTTCAAAACTGAAAACATAAAACAAAAAATTATATAAAATGAATTCTTTGGGATTTTTTATAATAAATCTTCCTTTTATCAGTTTAGAGATTTATATTACATAAATTACAGTATTTTTTTATATGTTAAATGGGAACTTTGATAAAGTGCTATTTTAAATAAAATTTTTAAAAAAAAATGGAATATTCTATTATTTCTTAAAAGGACTTTTTAATTTAAGTTCCATAATTAGTTCTTTTTAATAAATCGAGTAGTTATTCTATAAAAACTTACAATATTTATTGTCATAGTCATTCTATTTATAAATATAAAGTTTTTTATTTATAAGTTTTTTTAAAATATTATTTTGGTTGTAGAAATCACAAAATCAAATTATCTGCTATATAACAGTTTTGCCTATGTTATCACATACATTTTTTTTACTTATCACCCCCAGAGTGTTGTTTACTACTCAGTTTCTTAACATTAAGTATTATAAAAGAATTAATAAAAGTTTGTTTACTTAGTGTGTTTGAATTTTTTTCAGGTGGAAAAATCATACCTGAGGATGAGTGATCGCACTTCACTGTACCCTGACAAAGAATCCAATAAGCCCATTGATCGAAAAAGTGTAAAATCATCTCGCTCATTCATCAATTTTGCTTCGGCTTTAGAAAAAGAAAATACCAACTTAAATGATCAGCATAAGTAAAAGAAATGTTCATTTTGTAATCTTTTGTTTTACTTAGTCTTTAATTTTTTGGTTTTCAGCCCTTTTGAGATTTAGTAGTTATGATTACTGACAAATATTGTGTTAGTAGTATTAAATTTTTTCTCTTTAAGTAAGAATTTTGAATGTGGTGCATTTAAAAACTATTTTATAAATCTGGGAAACTTTTGTTCGTTATACATTCCAGAAATTAATCAAGCACTTCTTATGAAAACCAGCATTTTATAGTGCCTCTTATTATTTATATATGTATATATGTAAATGCCTTGGTTACCATTAATAAAGTCAATCAAGACATTTAATGATTATGCTTATTCTTTAATAATAATATGAGTCACACAGACTCTTAAACAATTAAGGTCGAACCACACAGGTTCCAGTTTCACACAGAAACGTATTTCAATTAACTAGTATTATAGTCACTTAGAGTCTTAACCACTAAGGTTACCAGTTTCACTTAGAAACAATATCAACTAACTCTCTTCATTTACATCAAGAAAGTTCTATGCCTTTCGTTCAGACGAGCGACATCTGGTGGGATAACATAGAGGTTGTTGTCTCTCTTATTACATTTATGTATTACAAAAACTCATCTTTTCAATAAGGCTTTTTTTTATACTTCATTTAGGCTTTTAAATTCAATTGAACAAATTAATTATTTTTATATTGATCAATTATTCAGAAATATTTATAACCATTGCAACTTCTGTTTCAACTATAGTCCTAAAAAATGATTTCCAGTCCAATAAAGTTTGTAGTAAAAAAATTTGAAAAAGTAATAAATAATCTATATTTTCTCACATTAGTCAAGCAATGTGTCACACTTGTTTTTTTTTATATTTTTTCTTTTATTATTTTTTTTCTTTATGTGTGATCTGAAATATGTAAAAACCTTTGACTCATTTCAAAGTCTGTAAAATATAATAATAAACAAGATATGTATTTAATTTTTATGTTATGTGTACAGCTTTTAATATTCTATTGAAAGACAGTTTTTTCATATGTTGCTTTGTTTATATGTTTCATGTATTTATGTTTATATGTTGCCTCATATTTCTTGTGTTGGCATTTCTTAATTTTCTATTTTCATGTATGCTTTATCGTTTTTTTTTTTTGGCTGCAATTAACAATTAAACTTTGTTTCTGAAATATTTTAAGTAACATATCTTAACTAGCTTATATTTTTAGAAATTTCTGTGTCAAGCTTGTTCAAATAATTATTAATCACCTTGTATTTCATTTATCAACAAAATGTACCATAAAATATTTTTTAGTTTGTTGAGCTTTAAAAAATAAACTAAATAAACAAAAATTTCTAAATTATTTGCCTTCATAGTCTTTTGTTTTCACTGTTATACATTTGTGTTAATGTTTGCCGACGTAGAGTTTTTATATTGATAGAAATAACCTACCTAACACAAGTTTATATTAAGAAAACAGATGTTTAGAACTTGAATTTCACTAGAATAAATTGTTATAGTGTAATACTTTAAAATAGTTTAGATAACAATTTCTATATTTATAATTTTTTAATATTTTGAATTGTGAATTTGTATTCCTGTTTCAGTGATAGAGAAGAAATGGAGAATGCTGCTCTGGCTCCTTCATCTTACAATGTTCCATTCACTATTAATACTCTACATTTTAACAGGAACAGTAATGCAAAGCAGGTAAATTCTAACACTTTATGATTTCTCATTTTAGTGTGGCACAGATGAAATTTGGAATATTAAAAATATTTTATTATTAAATTAATATTATGTAATGCTTTTAAATAATGTTAATGAAGTTCAATGTTATTTGTGTATAGCTCTTCTGTTTAGAGGAGAAGTCATGTTTTATGAAAACGTTGAATTTGGTACTCAATTATTTCATAATTGCCATTTTGCATTTAAACTAAATGTATAAGTTGTTGAAGTTATTATCATTCATATAAGATTCTGCTGTTGCCTGTTGATATTAATAGTGAACACCTCACTTTAAAAATTAACTTTCAATTTTTTTTATTGTGTCAACATGAACATTATTACTTAAATAATTTTAACAAGTGAATTTAAATTGTCAAAAAAATTATTTTTTATTAAATACAAGTTATATTCCTAAAAAATAAATTTGATTTAAATTTCAGTAATTTATTTAATGGCATTGTCTTTTTTAATGATTTACTAATGCAAATATTAAATTCTTATCCATTTATTGGTTTATTAGGTGTATGTTCAAACTGACCCTGGAGAAACAGATGAAACACAAACTGATGAAGTAGAAACACTTAATAAATGGACTCAAAATCCTTTAAATGGAACTAGAGGACATGGTGGTAAGTTGTAACTAATTTCTCATTATATCAGTAGTTTTAATTTTTGATGTATCGATAATAACTCCATAAATGTACTAATGTTTGACAGTATCCCATATACATGTTAGTTATTGATGCCTGATATTCTTTAGGTGATAGAATCTTACCCATGGAAGATAAAAGTATGAATTGGAAATTGCTTTTTAATCCTCATTCAGTTAAGCTGAATAGTTTCTTACAGAGAAGTAGCCATGTAAAATCTTTAATTAATTTTCTTTTATATATACATTTTTAAAGATATTGTATTTTGAGACTTATAATTAAGATTTTTTGCTTTTAATTATTTTGAGTCATTAATAATTATAAATATCTGCAACAGTTTACTGTACTAGCCTAGAATTTTGTTAAATATGGTGCAAAATGTAATACAAAATATTATGATATATTTGAAATAGTTTCTCATTTTTAGACGAGTGGTTTGAAAGTATAATTTGTGTCAAATGCATAACTTAATTAATAAACTTAAAACTTTTATGCCACTTGACCTATATACTTATTTATATTATTGTATTCTAAAGCAGTTTTTCCTTTAATAAATCAATAAAATTTTAACTCTGTGGGATTTAAGAATTTAGAATAGGCATCATAGACAATATTTGTTAAAGATAACACTTACTTAATACATTACTGCTGTTATTTCATTTTTATGTTCTGTATTTTTGGCCTTTCCTTCTAAATGCAACTTTTTTTATAATTGAAATGTTTATAAATGCAAAATAATGCTTTTTACTTTCAAACCTTTATGACCTAAAAACAATTCTTTGAAAATACAATTGTAAGAAATTGAAATCCTAAAACAAATTTAGAGCAGAATGACACACAAAGTATATGGGGCATGTGAAATTGATGAATAAGATGACTTTTTATTATAAAACATTTTTGTTCTGAATTCATTAATATGATGACTGTAATATATGAAATATTAACAATGTGCTGTTACACTAATTGTAGATTATATTAACTTTGCTCGATGAAGAATTTTCTAACAACCAGAAATCTATGACAAAGAAAAGACAGAATTTTTTCCAAAGTGAAGGATACTACTTGTTATCACCTTTGGATTTTTTAAAAGGTACTATTTCTTATATTTCATTATTTTTCTTTTAATTTCATAAAAGCTTTTACTGTTTAAGTTAATAATTTCTTATGTTATCTATCAAAAATACTAAAATTCTAGAATATTCGTTTTGTTTTCAAATTATTGGCTTTTTCTGAAGCACATAGATTATTATATTTTATCCATTGCTATACATCTTTATTTTCAAATTTTCTTTATAAATACCAATTATTATTATTACATTTGTTTTTTTTTTATCTTCCAAATTGTATTAAAAAATACATAAAAATTTTCTAGTTTTACTTTATAAGTTTTTTTTTTTTTGTCACATAGATATGATACAAGTAGAACCTGTAGTTTCAGGTTTTAATTTTAAACATTTATTATTATTATTACATTTGCTGTTTTTTTTGGATTGTTATTAATAGACTTTTTTTCGTTCTTTAAATTTGTTTAATAAAAAATAAGAGGACAAATGTTTTATAAGTCCTAAAACTGAACGTGTGTTAATTGCTGCAGAAAAATTGTAATGTGTTATAAATACAAACATAAAGACTCATTACAATATTTTTTATTTAAATGCAGTAACTTTTTTTTATAATTCTATACTTGTCTATTGTAAAATATCTACTTTTTCAAAATTAAGTTATTCATTTGTAGTGTTCTCAAATACATTCCATTTCACTAGAGATTATTCTTTATTTCTTATGACACACAAAATATCTTCTTTCTCACCACCAGTGACTAGATGCCACTACAATGTCAGGCAAACTACCATTTCATTTTGCTTTTCAATGCTCCAAAATTGCAAAAACAAAACATTATCTAGAGCAAGTTTTCCGAATTTAATCCATTACTAAGCTAGCAACTATATTTTATGAACTGTCATAAAATTGAGTGAAACACTACTGAACATAATGCTGCTCAAACATTTTGTTTTAAACTATTCACGCACAATTCATAATTTTTCAGTAGTATTTTGTATGTTAATTTTCATGGAATTGAATAGAAAACTACTAAAAAAATGCTGCTTTGTTTTCCATTTGAATATTAAAAATTTTGAACGTTATGATAATTATCAAATTTTTAAATATATATATATATTCTTTCCAATGTATTTACTAGAATATTTGCTGAGTTTATATTATTAATTTATTAATAAAATTTTTTAGAAAATTAACACTTCTCTTCTGAACATACCTAAAAACTTTTTTATGTTCAATAAGTAGAAAAAAGTCTTTATCATGTAGATTTTTTTTTTGCTATTCATTCATATACTAATCAAATCATTTCATATATCAACCAAATGTTTGATAGGCACTGCCATTGATAAAATTTAAATAAAAATTGTACTTAAAAGTAAGATATAAAGAAAAAATATTCTTCCACAAAGAGGCTATGCTTTTTTATAACAGTGTGTAAAAAGGTATTTCATGCCCAGAAAATTCTTTTTATGCATCTGAACAATTGTTAATCCTTAAGAAGAAAATAATTGCATATTAATTGACTTACAAGATTTTATCACTTGTCAGAAATTGTCAATTATAGTTTGAATTTAATTTTATTGAACTTTTAAAAAATTACTTTCATTCATCATTCATAGGTGAATAATATTTTTAAGAATTTAAATAAATTATATTGGCTTACAACATTTTTCTTTTGCTCTTCAGTTTAATTCCAAAAAGGTTTTGTCTTAATTCTTCTATGCCATCCTAAGATTTAGAAATTTTATACTTTTTAAATGATACATTTGCCTCTATGACCAATATTATTTTGTAAATGACATCAACCCAGGCTATATAAATTTCCGATTTTGGTGAATAGAAGAAATAGTTTTTTTTTAAATTATGTCACAAAATTAATATTTATATTCAGAAACACTATTGTGTGTTATTTTTACTTACTAACTTAAACTCTTCACATTGTTTGGCAAAAAGGCATCCAGCTTACCCCTCTTCTGTCTCTAAAAATTGTATCTTCTGATCCCGTCACTGTTAGTCTTTAAATATTTAGTAACCTATTTCTACAAAATCATCTTCGCTTCCCCATTCTCATTCTGCTATCATGAGCCCAGGAAAGAGAAAGAGCTGTTATATTTTTTCTCAATATTTTTAAGACGTGATTAGTTGTCACTTAAGCTCTCTTTAGTGGATCTTCCTTACTGATTTTATTAGACAAAAATATCTTAAACATGGTTTTAAAACACTCGTTTTAAGACAGTTCTAGCTTATCATCAGTATTTGATCTGCTTAATTCTGTTTTTGAAGGCTCCATTGCCATATGAAATGATGCTTTTTGCTAATAATGCATTATTTTTATAGCTGTTGCGAGTTTTCAATAGTTACTCATGATTGTTAGGTCAAGTTTAGCCTATCTGTAGCCATCGCTCTCTATGCTTATTTTGAAATAAGCGCAAAATGTAAATGTGCTGAAAAGCCGCACTTTTGTGAAAATGAACGGCTTTTGTGGTCTAATTTTTTAATATTTTAAAACTTACTCCAATGCTGTATTATCTGGACTCATGAAAATTTGCACAAATTAAGAATAAGGCAGAGATTTTGATAATTCTCATCTAAGTGGAAAAATGTCACCAAATTGATAATTTTTAAAATCGGGTGACTAATATCTAGAATTGGCTAAAATAATTACGTATGAAAGTTTTAATATCAGAGAACATAAAACCTCATACAAAAGGGATCAACATTAACATATTTCTATTTTAAGTGCATTATTTTTAGTGATATCTAAAAATTACTGTTTCGTAAATTTGAAGTATTAGGATTAAAATTTATTTGCTTTATAGATACATCAATAGTTAACATGCATGCTTCTTCCTCATCTTTTCCTTATGTATTCACCATACATGGGAATATGATTAAGGTATGTACTATGCATTCTTTTTCTTTATTATAAACAGAGATATTAAATTTGAGTTTCAGTTTTAATTTTTCTTTTAGTTACCATTATCAACCAATACTGAGGAAGAAAAGGGTATAATTTGCATTTGGAATGTCTTCAACAGTAAGAAACCTGAACAGAAAGTATCTATGCTCATAACTGAATGTTATTGTTAACAAATTATATCAATTTTTTGTTTTAGCCTTTACTGATTTAATTTTATTATTTTCTATTTTATAGTATTTTGATGGCAAACAGTCAGCCAATTTGTGGTACTTTTGGACCTGGTACAAGTGATATTGTTATTGCAGGAATGGTAATTTTTTTGTAGTATTATAGAAATCAGCAAAAGTTATGAAAATTGTTCATAATTTTCAAACATAATTCTTTTGCTAAAAATTCTATTGTATTAAAATTAGCAATTGTGAGGGTGAAAATTTATTTTTTAAATAAATCATAAAATGATGTTTTATAAGTTTTGAAGTATAGTAATGTGTTAATCAAGTATAAGTTTTATAAGTTAATGTGTTAATCAAGTATAAGTTTTATAAGTTAATGTGTTAATCAAGTTAATGTGTGATTTATATTTTGTGAATCTTTTTTCCCCACCTATTAAAATATTGAATTTGATTAATATTATTGAATTTTAAAGCTTGAATATTAACAAAATAATCATTACAGCATATAACACGTAAATATTACAAATAAAATATATCTCTTAAAAAAAAGACGCATTTTTAGTTTTACCTAATGTAATGCCATATCGTTCAATGCACAGTTAATAATTCAATTTCATCATCCAGTGTTCAACTCTCTGAGCATTAACACTGGCTTATTCGAACTTTCAGATCTGGGCTTTCTTGCATCTTACACCGAGTATTCTCTGTATCATTCAATGAGAACAGTGCGTTAATCAGAAATTTGAGTACACTTTTGTCCCAAGGTGTGGAGTGTTTAGAAAATAAAGTAAATTATGGATTAGAAATTGTTTAATAAAATATTGAATTATTTAAAATAAGTCATGATTGTGTGTATTACATTTTATCTGTAAAAAAATATTCATTTCCAGATACAAGTTCGCTGTATCTCAAAGCTAAATGTTGCCAATTACTCATTTTTTTTAAATCTCTTACTTTTTTCTTAAAAATAAGATTACTTTACCTTTTTTGAACCTAAAAAATGTCAGAGAGGAATTTAACCTTACCCAAAGAGAAACAATTTATTGCCCAGATTCTTCAAAACTTTGCACAATCTACTCAAACAGTCAGAGTAAGTTGAGTCTGTGTGAAAGAAAAGGATAATACATGTGTGGGATGCATGATTTTGTCTTGTCCATAGTATTTGCATTATCAGTGAGCTATTGCATTCCAATTAGGAAATGAATGCATACAATGCTGATGTGTACATGCAAAATAATCTAATTTATTTCAAACTCATTAAGTTTTGGATTAACCCTTAAAATGTAAAAAGGAGCAATTTACTTCTATATTATAGGAGAAATTAAGAAATTTAATGCCAAAAATAAAATTATCATTAATGACAGGGCTAGAAATCAAACCATGAGGAAGTTGTGATGAAGTAAAGTATTTCTACCCCACCCCCCACACTTGCAATTACGTTTTTGACAATAAGAAAAAAAAATTATCAATAGATAAAATCCTCTGTCCTAATCCTATATTAATAAAATCCTATTTTATAATTTCAAATAAATTTTTGATTTTCCTTTTCTCAATGTTTTTTTTCCTTCTTGTTCATAAACTTTTGTTTACAGACTATCATTCATGAACATTAAAAGCTTTTATTGAAAACTAGTTTGAAAAATCTTTTCTTTGGATACATAATTTAATTTTATTCATTTCATCAGTTTTAAGACAGCAAAATACTTAATATAGTTTTATTGAAGGTAGATGGTGCTGTTATGCTTTGGGATTTAACTAACTTCAGCTTAAATGAATCTGTCGAAGAGTCTGGCGAAATATTTCCCCTACTGTCTCCTACTTATAATACAGGTTTGATTTTTAATATAATTTTATAAAAACGTAGCTGAGGTATTATGTTATCCTTATTGTTTTTTTTAAGTATTATTAAAATCGGTAATGAATAGGACTTTCAAATAATTTTGATTTTCACATATCCTTTTTTTTTTCAGTTATGATTTCATCTAAAACATAAATAATTTATGTGAAGTCCATAAAACTACTTCATCTTCAAGATTTATAGTATATATATGTGTGTGTGTGTGTGCATGAACATTTTTTTTTAATTTCTTTATTTTTTTCAAAGTGTCTATACGTTTAAATAAGCATTTCATTATCTTATGGAATTTTTTTATGAAATAATTCTTTACTTTATGCCATTTTCAAGAAATGACTTGTTTACTTCATTTGAAAATGACTTGATTTCAAAAAATGCTGCCTCTAAAAAAGACATGTGATTATGGATGGGGGCAATCGAGATTTAAAAAAAATACTTATTTAAAAGAAATATATTTTTAAACTAACTGGTACAGATAAAGCATAAATTTGAGAAGCTTTAGCCTGCAATATAAATTTAAGTGGCACAGTATTGTGCCAATTAAAAGCTTAGTAGCTTATTCTAGTCTGCAGTCCCTGTAATCAGTGCCGTAACTTCACCCCTCGGGGCCCTGGGGCAAAAATTTTTGGCGGAGGCCCTTTCAAAAACTTTCAGTACTCTAATCTAATCGTCATTTTCGCTATTTATGTATTATGTTCGCGAATATGTTTATGAAAACAAGTTATTTGTTCGTATATAAATTGGATAACAAAACATTGTAAGTTTTCCACATGGCAAAATAAAAAATTTCAGCGAAATTGATTAATCCTGAGAAATTAAATTTTAAAGAAGTCGTACTTATAAAACTCAATTTCTCAAGAACTAATCAACCAATTTCGCTCAAATTTTGTATTTTCCATGTGGAATTAGATACTTTAAAATGATACAAAAAAATATGTTCCCGAGCAATTTAAATGTGAAATTCTTTTAAATATTTTAGGTGAGAGAGCTAACAATTTAATGGTTCACATTTCCGAAGAAGAGTTAACTAATTACGATAAACTCAAAGATTTAGTGCTAAAAGAATTTTCCCCTACACCACAAGAATGCTTTAATAAATTCCAAAGAGCACAAAAAATAAGTTCAGAGAATTATGTACAATTTGCGTCAAGGCTAAGTGCGACGTTTGAATATTATTGTCAATTACGTAATGTAAATGATTTTAAATCCGTCTGTGAGTTAATAGTATCGGATAAAATAATGAGTACTCTCGATAGAGAATTGATGACTCATATTAGTGTAAAACAGGGAGAAAAGTATTTTAAACCACATGAATTGGGGCGTGAGTGTGATATTTATTTATCTTCGAAAGGCAAAAGCAAAAATGAAACATTTTCGAAATCTTTCAGTGGAAATACTAAGCGTTACGAATTTAATAAACAAAATAGAGTTAATAATTCGAGTGTACAGAGAGGAGCAACAAATGTATTTTTATCTGAAATAAAAAATGATAACTGTGTATTATGTAAAAACAATGAGTCTCATGCTTTGCAATTTTGCCCCCAATTCAAAAGAATGTCTGTGCACGATAGAGTAGAGTTTGTAAAAAATAATAGACT
>NC_092206.1:49643840-49667174 GCF_043381705.1 Parasteatoda tepidariorum
TTTTTAAATTACTGATTTTACTTGACTTTATTTTTGTGAGTGTCTAAATTTCAGGAGGGGCGAAACGCATCGTTTGCCCCGTCATCTAAATTTTAGAGGGGCCCTCTGCCTCCCCCTGGTTGGCACGCCACTGGGTCTGACGCAATCAACTACATGCAGCTGTGGCCTTTCCCCTTCTCTGCAAAGCGTGTTTGTTCTTTTAAGAAAGGGAAATATTTTGTGAAAAGGTGTTTTACCGTTTTTTACCCTTCCCTTTATGTTATAGTGGGTACGCAATTACAAAAAAGACAATTTTCATCAACTCTATCTTAACACAATTTCTTTCCTACACATATATAATTAGAGTGCTTTATTTTGAAAAAAAAAAAGTCTCTTCATATGGGGCCCCCTTGACCGTCGGGGCCCCGGGGCGGTGCCCCGGCTGCCCCGGCGTAGTTGCGGCCCTGCCTGTAATGTATTTTAATAAAAAATTTAATACTAAATTGCTTTTTATATCCATCTAATTTAACAGTAAAAAGCAGTGAAAACACTGTCCTGCTGCACTTTCAAATAATAATTGTTATGGCAGTTTCACTTTATTATCTTTTTGAATTATCACTGTATGTTTCTTAAAGATTTCAAAATGTTTTTGAGAAATCCTATTCAATAGATTTTTAGATACATTTTTATAATGATTACTTACCCTCTCAATAATTAGAATGACCTTATAAAATTTAAGTCAAGCTAAAAGAATGAAAAAGCATTGTCACAGTGTGGCCACTCAAATCAGGTTTCAAATTTCCCTGATTTTTCAGGTTTTCCAGGTGAAAATCTTAAAATTTCCAGGTTAACATGTTTTTTTTCCTCATAAAGTATAGGATGGGTACAAGAAAAATGTCAATATTACAAATTATTTTATTTAAAATGTAATTTTTTTATTGTTATCTAATCATCTTTGGATCAGGAAATAGAGTGCTAGCCAATGAGTGCCTCCCAATGAGGTGACCTGGTTTGAATCCCAGCGATGGCTGGTTGAAACGAATTCCACACACGGCTCGCAATGATGACATTGCTGATGTAAAATATCCTCAGTGGCAGACAGATCATTGATTGGAGTCCTCTTGCCTCCAGGCTGACCGTGGGAAGTTTTCATTGCAGGGCTGCCATTGGCGACTAAAAAGGCCACTAAAGCGACTATTTTCAAGCAATAGCAACTAGGGCGACTATTTTAGTAGAAATATGAGTAAAAACAACTAATTTGCAATGAGTTGCGTAAAATTGGCGACTTTTTTAAGCCAATTAGCAACTAAAATTAAGAATAACTTATTGAATTTCCCTCTTCTCCCACTTTTTTCCCCCCTCGCATTTTCATTTTATCCAAACTTTATTCTTCCTTACTGATATCAAAAGCAAGACAGATATGTTTAACCAATCAGACTAATGGATTTGGAATTCACACTGCGTGAATGCTCCTCCTGCTCATGTAATATCTCTGAGGATTACGTTTTTTTCCCCTCTTTTAATTTGAACGAAGTAGCAAAATAAAAAAAAAATTGTCTTTAATTATACAAAATGGGTAGTTAATTTTTTTAGAGCTATTTACAATAGAAAAAAGGTAATGGTGATATTCGTTTTGTCGAATTGTGATCGTAAATTTTTTGATAAACTTTAAATTTGGAAATGCTTCAGTTAGGAGAAATAAACAAAATAAAAACTTGATAGATGAATTAAATTGCAATATTTTTTTCTTGTTCAAATGTCTAAACTAAGCAGCTGCAAATTAGAGCAGAGAAAGGAAATTCGAGTTTCAAATTCACCTGTTCTGTATCAGATAAAAATAAAACTCCCTGTTTTTATGCGTAGTGTGACAGAATAAGGGTCCACAAGTAATTACAATTTTGGATCGGTTTGTTTTGATGTTCGGTTCGATTTGGAATGTTGAAGTTTGCAGGGACCGCAGACGTCATATTTTCCTTACTTTTTCCATTATTTCTGCACTCTTCCTTTCCCCCCCCTGTTATATCCTTTTTTTTAAAAATCCTCTCATTTCTGCTATTCCTCTTTTAAAATGCATAGTGACAGCCAACAAAACGAAATAATGACTCAAGGTCAAGTATTGCAACTGCACTTGTTTTTCAATTCATTCATTTTGAATGGGGATGTGAGGAGCAGAACACGGTAGAACATGAATTCTTATTAGTACGTCAGCTTCTGTGTCTGCTTGCCAATTCATGTTTAACTCATGAAGCCAATTCATGAAGCTGCTGAAAAATTATGAGTAACAGAGAGAGAACATGAAATTGAATCGGTTAGAATTGATAAACTTGTTCATAAAAGGAAAACAATCTTAATTGATATCTATACTAAAACTAAACTCAGTGGCGCGACTGCCATAGAGGGCCAAGGCCTACTGTGCCCATCTCAGTTTTCTTGACCTTGGGCTCTGGGGTGCAGAAGCAGATGTTCCGGTTAGGTGGTCAGCCGAACGCAAAACTCCCAGTGTTTAGTTCCCAAGCATGCTTGGTACTCATTTATGGACCCTCATCTATACTAAAAGCCCCAAGAAAATGTTTAAAAAATAATAAATTTCACATTTTATACAACATTGTGTGTGTTTTTTCCCACTTTATTTTCAATCATAAAACTCTTAATTTTAATTTATTTGTACCTATATAATAATTTTCCTTTCATATTATTGTTGAAAATTATTTAAGTACTTTTAGAATGCTGATTTTGTTTATTACATACTAAATTTTTATTTTATAGTAAGGTTAAAAAAATTCATATATGAAAGTAAAGGTCATTTCTACTTCATTTTTTATAATGCCTAAACTTTTAGTCTCTAGCTTTTTTTTCAATATTTTTTTTAATTACAACTATTGTTTCTTATATGATATCTGAAGCCTTATGCCTCATAAAGAATAAAACTAAAAATAGATATTTTTAAAATGTTCAAAAGGTTTTCTACAGCAATTCCTTCAGCATTCCTCTATCTATATATTGTTGGTAAATTCACAAATAAATGTACTTTTTTTATGAAATATGAGTATCTAACTGCATATTATTTGAATTTTATACTTTTATAGCACAAATAATTAAAGTTATGTTAGAGGAGGATATGATGTTGGCACCTATTTTATATATCTTAGAGACTATTTAGGAGACTTTTTTTCATATATGATGCAACTAAAGCTACTATTTTTCTTGTTTTCATCCAATGGCAGCCCCGTCATTGTTTTCCTCTCCATGTAACACAAATGCGAGTTAGTTCTATCGAACAAATCCTCCATAAAGGAAATTTTCTCCTAATACTGGATCTAGGAGTTCCCTCTTCTTCTGGATTAGGTTTAAAACCACAAGGCCACTGAGTTGAACATTAGTAGTCATAAAATCAAAAATTGGGACAGCTGTTCAAGGACGGTGAAATATATCATCGTGAAAAAATAAGTAGACTAAATTTATTTTAATAACTTTAGCAAGATTTTGTTTTTTATTTTTTGAATTTTTAATGTTTTAGTGCAACATTAAATTTTAAAAAATTAAGATAGATGTGGTGAAAATAATATGTTTAGCTTATGGAATGTATTTTTTTATTGAATAAAAATAGTACAGTGTGTTTCTTAAGTGATTTTTGCACATAGTGTACCAAATAGAAAATACAGGAAGACCAAAAAAGCTTTGGATAAGTATTAATATATTTTCATTGAGAAGGAAATAATTCCAGGCCATTATACATCAATAATCTTTGTATTTATTTACATTTCAATATAAAGCCATTTTATACTGTATTTTATCTAAACAATGTTCTTTATAAAATTCATTGATCACATTTTCTTAAAACCAATATCTAAATTCAAATGTTTTAATAATGTTGTTTGTTTTGAATTAGCATTATTATTTTGAGAGACATTCAGTATTCAAAAATAAATGTTGTAAAAGAAAAATTGTCAAATTTCTTGTTGCATTCTCTAACGAGAAAAACAAATCAATATTTAAGCGTTATATATTGTGATGTTAATAGGTAAGCCTAATGATATGTCAAATTATCTATGTGTGAAATGATATAATGCAAAACCTTACATATTAATGTTTGTATTATAAAAATCTACAGTAATGCACAATTCCAAGTTGTCTATTACTTTAATTAGAATGTTAAAAAAATATTAAGATTTTCCTTATCACATTTTCATAAAATTTTAGATATTGAGGTTTGATTCTATTTTATCTGCACTCGCAACTAAAAAATGGATGCTTTTCATCGTTATGTAATTTCTTTCAATTTTAAAAAGACTTTTTAACAGTTGAAAAAATTTAAAATTTAATCATTGCTTTCAAATTGTTATATATTGTATTATGATATTAAGCTTTTTTTTCTTTGTATAGCTTTAATATTAGGTCCCGAAAATCACAAAAGCTGTATTGTTGGAATTCAAGCAGTATTCAAGTAATTTGCTTTAATATATATTATATAAATACAGTCCATTAATTAAATTACTTAAGTAATACATAACTTAAACATTTGAAATATTTATTAGAGTTTCTTTTTAGTCAAACAGAAGTGAATTGGAAATCCTCTAGTTCTGTAAAAACAAGTAAGTTTATAACACTATTGCTCTTTTATTTTTCATGAATTCAACAATTTACTAAAATGAACTTTATTATTTTTGATCATATGCCTAAAATTTAGTTCCATTTTCCTATAATGGAAGTGTTGATTAGGCATTTTTTTAAAAAATAAAATTGTTCTTAAACTTTTTAATGTTAAATTAATCTTCCTGTGTAAAATTAATTATAATTTCTTTTATATTTTTTCTGTCCTTTACTTTCACTAAAGAGTAGACAATTTTTTCAAAAGTTTTCTTCACTACCTATCATTTGTTACAATACTAGATGCAATTATGAGTGTATAGGTTTGTTAATTACTTAAATTTTATTGGGCAGCATTGCTCAGGGCAAGTTTTTTTTTGTGAAGAATAGTACCTGCAATTAGAAAACTCAACACTTATTTACTATAGAATGCGACGTTTAGAATTTATTAATATTTCAATGCACCATTGAGAAAATGATTAAATTCACATTTTCATGGTTTTCTTTTCTTTTCTTCATTATTGCTTACGCTGAAAGAGGTACAATAATTTACAAACTTTTTTCAAATGTTTTTAAGTGCAAATGAACTGAATTAAGTGCACTGAAAAATCAAAAGTTTTTTCAGTGCAAATGCTTTTTAATTTAGAGGCAATGCTACTTTTTTATGACATATTAATTCAGAAAATTTTTTCTACAATATTCTCAGAAAGCGTTTGCATTTTCTCAATCAATTTTGTTTTAATATCTTTTATGAATTCAATTATTAATTAACAGAAAACTATATTTATGTTCATGAATTACAGGTTATGCTAAAAATTTTCATGTGCTTACTCTAGAAGATATGGGTATCATTAATGTTTGGGTAGTAATCGAAGTTCTTAAACCTGATATATCTGGGACTGAAACTGATCTTGGATTGGCACCTGGAGGTAAATACAGGCTTGTTAGAAGCTCTAGTATAGATCTACACGATCTTCCATCCTTGTAAGTATATGTTTTAGTATCCTTTCATATTATTCAATGATTAGGTTGTGTTTATAAAAAAATAAAAGTCTATAGATGGAAAATAAAAGTATCTTAGACTTTGCTCAAAGATTTTACACCTCAACGGTTATTGTAAGCAGGTTTATACAGTAATTTTCTAAGAGAAAACATTTTTTGTCTGATCTATAATTATAGTCTGTATTAGAAGGTATTCATTTTAATTTAACATAAAGTGTACTAAGTTTTATATTTAAATTCCTTTATGGAAATGTGTGTCCTTTTTAAAACGGAAAACAAAATACAGGGTGACAAGAAATGACTTGGACAGAAATTAAAACCAAAGATTTATATAGCAAAACTTGCCTATGCTTTCTTTTATAAATAGGTAGATTATCTAAATAACATCTTCTGATATGAATCTGCTCCAACCCACAGAGCTGAAGACACTAAAAATGGAAGAATGTGTATTTTCTTGTTTGTTTGTTTTTTTTACAGCAGAAGAAAATTCATTTACCTGACAGAATTTTTTCGTATGGTTCATTTTGGAGACTAGGTTTCTTAATCAACTTCTTAAGTCTTTGGCATCCGTAAAAATAATCTTTGTCAAGTAATGAGATGAGATATCAATAGATGCGTTGCAACCCATATTGGAAAACTTTTAGAGACATTTTTAATTCTATATTAGGTCCAAAGTTGATAATTTTGAAAATTTACAATAATGTCACAAAAAGTAATCTTTGCGTGTTCATTTGAAAATTTGGTGGTGATATTTTAATAAAGCATTAAAATTATAGCTGTAATTTTAATACTTTTTAAAACATTACTATTAAAATTATTAAACATCCCTTGTTATCTTGAAAGACGCCCGGTGGCTGAGTGGTAGTGCTTTGCTCTCCCATGCCACAGGTCCTGGGTTTGATCCTCAGACCGGGCACGGTTGACTCAGCCTTTCATCCCTTCAGAGGGTCCATAAATGAGTACCAAGCATGCTTGGAAACTAAACACTGGGGGTTCCGCGTTTGGCTGATCACCTGACCGGAACATATTTTCCTGCACCCCAGTGCCCCCAAGGTCAAGAAAACTGAGATGGGCACAGTATGCCTTGGCCCCTTCTATGGGCTGTCGCGCCACTACCTTGAAATAAATTTAAAAAATTCTAGTAATTTTTTAGTTGCTGGAAATTTTTCAAAAATTATTCTAATTAAATAATGAATATTCTGCCAATAAAATATTCAAAAAATTATTGATTTTTAAGATATGTTTGTTTTGTTATTGCTGATATGTTTTATAGTTTTAATAATAAAAATACGTTATGCATCTTTTAAAAAATTTAATTAATGTATTAATTTTTAAGTTGAAGTTTTATTATCTTTAAATTATTATTATCAAATGCTCCATATCTATGCTGAAATTTACTGAGTACCGTGTGATTTCTTTGAAAAAACATGTTTATTACCAATGCAGTTCACACAACTTCATATTTTGCCAACTTCTAATCAATCGTTTCTTTTTATTTTCAATCACTTATTAGTAAAAAATGTTTGCTTGTATTAAATTTTTTTATCCATAAAGTTGAAATTTGAAAAAACATTTTTATCTATGATATATCTAAGAACAATGATTTATTTAATGTGAAATTGTCAACATTTTAGCTTGTACACTTCGCACAAGAGTTACATACACTTTTCTTTTATAATTGATTTGACAATATTTTCTTTCAAATAAAATATATGCTGAATATTAAATCTGCAAATGAGATTTTTTAGTTTTTGTAAACTCAAAGCAATTGCAATATTATATTCTCTCTACATGCTGATTGAATTATTTTAAGTTTACTTCTAATTATCTTCAATCTGTCATATATATACTATTTATATTATACTTTGTTAATTTTTTTTTATTAACATTTCTGGATTTTTAGACAAATGGAACACAAAATAAGTATGAGGACTTTTGATTTCCGACTCATACCTCAAGATTCAAGTCGAATGCTTGTCATAACTGATGTGGTAAATATTAAAGTTTTCCTTTGTTGCTTTAACAGCAGGGCTAAAGAGAATAGAAGGGCTAGTTCACTCCGCTCTTAGAGCTGAAGCTACGATCGCTCTTAACCTAAAAGATAAAAAGAAACATTCATTTTTATTAAATGGATGTCCAATATATATTTTTTTTATTAATAAAAGTAGAGAGAACGAAACAAACGTTAAAGTTTATATCGGCGGTAAATTGATAATGACTTTAATACGAGATATGTGTTTTTTCTTATTTCGAGTTAATTGTCTCGAATATTCTGAATTACATCAGAAAAAAATTGAAAGTCAATTATTCCCCCTTGTAATTGTGTTCATTTATATTCAGGCAAATTAATTAATTTTTTTCCTACAACATTTAAAAAAAGACAAACAATGAAGGAAATGCAAAAAAAAAATGAACAAGAATTCTATCTTAAATTCAGTGAAAACACCTAATTTTGATGGAATTTTGAATGTATTAAACCAGAGAGAAATGTGACTGTTTAAAATTTACTTCCTGCTTTTGACTAGAAAAATAATTTGGGAATATTCAAAGAAAATTTGTTTTGCGTGTTTTAACTTTAAAATAAGCTTCTGTAACCATTTTTGCACAATTAACTAAACTTCTTTAAACCATTAAAATCTACTTATAAATAGTGTTTTTTAAATCATTTTGAAATAAAGAATACAGTTCTGACCGACAAGAGTGAACTATCTAACTGATTAATAAAACTTACTTATTTTTGAATAAAATTACAAAAAATGTAGCTTATTCAAAAACGATATTTATTGCCGATTATTATTATAAAAATTAGAAATGAAAACGATTATTATTATAAATAAAAACGATATTATTATAAATAAAAACGATATCATTATAAATAAAATCGTTATTATTGTATAACGATTATTATTCTAATAAAAACGATTATTATTATAAATAAAAACGATATTATTATAAATAAAAACGATATTATTATAAATAAAATCGTTATTATTGTATAACGATTATTATTCTAATAAAAACGATTATTATTATAAAAATTAGAAATGAAATAGCAACTGCGCTTTAGTTAGCCCATACATTTTATTTGCATTTAAAGTTCAAATGAAAAAAGTTACATTAGAGGAAGAAACGAAATATTTAATAAACTTTTGAGAATAATTATTATTTTCTGTAAAACGCATCTTCTTAAAAAAAATTAGTTCATTTTAATTATTTTTTTAAAAATTACTTTTAAATAAAAAGGGGTGATAGTTTCAAAATAATTGGTATCATTTTAAACTTTTTGTTCCCATACAACATATCGATACCATTGAGTTATTAAATAAATAAATAAAAGCATTTTTCGTTTAACCCTACAACCGCCTTATCAATGCTGTACGAGATATTATTTCTTCAAAAATATTTAAATATGAGTATAGAATAGATTATTCTATTACATCGATTGTCACTGCTGTGAACATTTTGGATCCTAACCAAAAATATAAAGTTTCTATGAAAATGAAGTTATAAAATATTTTAGCAGTTCAAAATTCCTGTAAAAATACAGAGAGAAAAACGAGAATGTGCACTAGTACTAGTTCAAATGCACAAAATCGGAATTTTCGTTAACAGATTTCTGGAAACTGTAGGTTTTTTACTGTGAATTTTATTAAAGAGGCTTTTTTCCGATATTCTAATCTACTTTATGGGTAAACAACCTCCCATTTATTCGACATGGCTCTTTGAGTAGTAACTTTCGAGGAAAAACGGTCATTTTTTTTCGGGACTTAGTCTTGCTTTATTTCTGTAAAATTACCGAGTCTCCTTTGAATATTTATCTGTAATTTTGCAGCAACTTTCTTTTTTAAACTCACTATAAATTTACATATGAGTTCTGATAAATAATTACAAGTATATTATTATACATTATAATTATGTTATTATACATTATAATTATATTATTATACATAATAATTATATTATTAAACGTCATAATTATATTATTATACATTATAAGTATATTATTATGCATTATAAGTATATTATTATGCTTTTTCCTNTATAATATTTATAATATTATATTATATATATATTATTAATATAATATAAATATATATATATATATTAGCAATTGGGTAGACAGTTAAAGTAAAATTTTAATATTTGAAGGTAATTTTTTATGTTTATTAATGATCTTACTTTTCATTATAATGAATGAAAAACAAATATGGTTTTTACATTGTAAGAAAATTTTTTCTGCATGTTAACATTTAATTGTGAATAAAAATAAATGTATGATTTTTTTCCCTAAGAAATATTTATAGCTTAATCTGTGTGTAATGGCAAATTATCTATTAATATAGGTTGGGTGCAATGATGGCAGCATCAAGTTATATAACTTGAAAATAGGTTTGTAAGATTTCATTTTAACTTCATTATCATTTTTAACAATACCTTTAAAATTTTATTTTTAATAATTTCTGTTTTGTGCTTCCACTTCTTTAAAGAATTTTGTGATATTTTTTTAAAAATTTCTTGATCAAAGTTTGCAATAATTTATAGATAATTAATATTCAAAACTAGAAGAAAGAAACTTGCATGAATAACATGAATGGATCCAAAAAAAATGATAAATAAGTAGAATAATCACAAGGGTAATAAAAAAAATTATTTATAGTTTACAAAAAATAGAATACAGGAAAAATAGAATACTTGCTGAATACTTTTGGACGCCAGGCATTTATTGGAGTTAAGGACCAATTTGTTCAACCTACCTCAATCGAAATCATATCCTAGCCTGTTGAGTCAATTTTTACAGAACTACCTGTGGAAAAACTTGTTCCAAATAAACTTTCATTTGATACTCTAAACAGGAAAAAGTCACTGAATGCCAAATATGGGCGGTATGAGAGGCTGAAGACTCACCACTTGAGGTTTAGCAGCATTGCTCGAACTTCACACGCATGGAACCTGGCATACAAGAGGGTAACATTCACACTCATTGTGTCAGGGTGCTTCTCTTTTACCAGCTCCGACGTATGTTTTGAGTAACACTCCCTATTCTCACAACTCTTACTAGATAACTAGAACCATTTGTCTTCACTCTGGGGAAATATAGCTTTCACCATTAATTATTTTTAAATGCTATTGCTTGTAGGTTTTTTTTTTATTTTTTGAATTCATCCTCATATTGAATAAATATTTTCAATTTCGTATTTAGATTTGTCATAGAAAGTTGTGTATCGAAGTTCATAGCTTACGATGTGGATTTTTTGTTGCAAAATCTTTTAGATGCCAAAATATAACACCTATTTAAATTAGAAAATTTCGTATATGCATAGGTATATTATTTTTTTAACCTCAGAAAAAAAAATTAGTAACTTCTACTTTTTCAATTTGTTTCTTAAAATTAAATATTTCACTCATGTTCAAAGAACTATGCTAAAGGGGAGGGTATAAATTTAATCATCACTCAATATCTCTAAATTTTACTAGTATAAATTTACTATATAATTATTTTTTTTTTAGTTATTACTAATTTTTTTCAAATATGTTCATTGGCAACATAGTAAAAATCATATATCAAACGTCTATGATCACTTTTAAAATCTTACATGTTAAATTCCGTCTATTTCCTTCTAAAAATATGCCTGTTATGAAAATATATAACAATTAGGAAAATATTTTAAATGTTAAATCTGTTTTAAATAATTGTTTGATGCTTTTTTTTTCTTTAATTAATAGTTCGACCCTTAATGGAATTCCTATGCAGTGAAAAAGGAGAATCTGTCAATCTCCTACAATGGTCCACCGTACAGCCTACAGTATTTTATATTCTTAGTTCTTTTTCCTTTATACATTTTTGGGATTTGATGCAAGATTCTTTACACCCAGTTCAAAGTTATCACTTTCAGGATAGCAAGTAAATAATATATATTTTTTTCTAGCTTTTTATAATGAGCTATAACTTTTATTTAAAAGCATGGCACCATTTGGGGGAAATGGTGGGTATATGTCCCCCTAAATAATTAGAAATCTTTAAAAGCCCCCCCCCCCGTCCAATATTTCAGACAAAAATAAAATTTTTGTGAATGATCATCAATTTATATTCCTTAAAGTTAAAAACAAGAAAAAGATAAAATAATTAATGTTTTTACAGGTATTTAGCACATTTAAGAACTTTTTTTTTCTTATGTGTGAAATTTAGAAACTATTACGACTCTGTAGTTTAATTTCGTCTCCTGAAAAATTGGCCCTCTGTGTAATGCTCATGTTCAAAAGTAAAGAAATTTTTAAATATTTTTCATAAAGGATTTGCTCGCCTTTAGAATGTATTAACTCAGAAGGGGTAAATTAAACAGAAAAAAGAACCATCTCTACATATTTGGAAAAAGTATTTATGAAAGAGAATATGAATATATATTTTTAAAAGAAAGTGTAAACCCTTCCTTCTCGCTCTCCGCAAAGTAATGAGATGCAGTTGCACCCTCTATTTCTTGTGCCACCATGATATTTCCTGGCTGGAGTGTTCAAAACTAATGAGCCAACAAGATTAAAACAATCTATTTCTTATGCCCAAAATCATGTTAATTTCTCTACCTTTACACTAAATAGCAGTACCAGATTATTTGTAATATGTTAGTTTACTTTAAATAAAATGTCAGTACTCGTCAAGCATTTATATTTGTGATATATTTTTAATAATCTTAACTCAGTTACTTAGTTAGGCTCTTTGTGAATATATGTGGTTTGCATTCTGTGCATTTTTTGATATTTGATAGCATTATGGAGTTAGAGTCAAAAGGTGAATTCATTAAAATTTAATTTTTATTTCAAGCTAAAAATTTACTCAAAAATAAAAAAATGAATACATAGATTTTACATGCACTTAGTTCAGCATAGTTTTCTTGAATAAAAAAATAGGCACTTCTATAACCGTTTTCTTCAAAATTCTACAATCATTAAGATTAAGTGTTTAAGTTTATGTATGAATCCCCCCCCCCCTCAAAATGCAATCTTTTTCTCAAAATTAATTGCCACGCTTTTAAAATCTTTTGCGTGTATTTTTGTTTCAACATGAAACATTTTCCAGTGCTGTCATAGAGATAATAGGGCTATTTGTTTGTTTTTTTTAATAATAGCTTCCAGTTTTTGTAATGCTGTAATTTATATCACAATTAGAAATTACCTATTCTTACTTGCCTAATATAATTTTAAAATGGTACTATATTTATATAATTATTTCTGTGTCTACAGTAAAGAAAATTGCTTAAACATTTTTTGAATATTATAATTTATTTTTAGAGTTACTTGGTTTGTTTTACAAGCAGTAGAGAAAAAATCTACAGATTCTGCGACTGAAAAAATTTCAAACTTAGTAAGTTTAATTTAAGTATTTACTTTTCAGTCTTAGTTGTATTAGTGATTGTTAGATTTTTTTTTTGTGAAAAAGCAACCTTGAGTTTGTTTAAAACCTAATCTATAAAGGATTTATAAAGTGTAAAAACAATAGTGGTGAAAAAAAAGAGGGATTAACTAAAAACTACAGAGCTTGGCAGCAAAGCACTTTGAGATGGCTAGTAATAGAAAAAAAAATTCCAATATTATTATTATTTTAACTAAATTTTGATTAAAACGCTGACGAAATGTAAATTTAAACAGAAAATTAATATTTGGCCATCCAAACTATAATCATTTCAAGTGCGTAGAGTAGGATGGAACATGAGAAATTTTATTGACATGAGGGAAATATTTTTTTTACTGAATCTTTCATGGCTTCCTCTAAAAAGGTACCAAAAAAAGGTAAAAGATTGTATAAAACTAATATTTAGAAAGATTCAGCTCAATAAAATAATATTTAGACCCCATCTAAGCTTAAAAAAAAGTTGAGAAAGAAAACTTAATTTTCCTCAAAAAATTTAAATGCAGGTGCCATTTAGTAGTGGTTGTAGAAACACAAATTTGGACTCACTTTATTGATAATGTATCTGACTTTAAATTTATAACTTCTTAGTAAAATGAATGAAGCAAAAAATACAATGGTTTTTCTATAATCCTCATTGTGAAATCAAGTTTTTAGAGAGTGGCGAAAAAAAAATATTTTGTTAACTACTCTATAATGGCAAACAAGATAGGTACTAATGATTTTGATACTTTACTGGTAAAAAATATATGAGATTGACGAATATAGAAATGAATAAATATTTTAAATAAAGAAAGAAATACATTCATAAATAAAGAAATGAATAATGAATTTTAAAGTTGAACATTGATTGTTTTAAAATATTAAAAAAAATAATAATACAGTGAAACCTCCAAGAAAGACCACCTCATTGTAGCGACATCCTCTTTTTACGACCACTTTTGGAAGGCACACAGATTTCGACCATAGACTTATTCTTTTTGACCATCAAAACCCCTTCCAGCGATCGGACAAACCTCCAAACCAAATACAGAAAATATCAAATAAGGTAATAATAATCTTGTCTCAGTCAGAATGCACTAAAGATAATGCTATTAAAATACATATTTTAGAACTGGAAGTTAAATTAGAAAAAAAGTTATTTTAGAAAAAACTGAGCATCTCAAACAAACAAACCTCTTCTCATTTTTTAAAGTTAACTAATTTTTATGATATAAAATTAAATGCAAACTTAAACAAAAAACATAATTTTTTATTTTAAATTTGCAGTTCTATCATGCATAATTGGTAAATTTATTTTCACACATAATTATATCAGTAAAGGTTATTTTTATTGACGCTTAATTTTTTTCATCAATTCGGTTTTTATGATGTGAACACAGGGGACATTTCGCATCAGAAAAATGAGAAGGAGTAAAATTAAAATTGCTAGCAAAAAATCATGTACCTTCAATATTTTAAAGTCAATGAAGATAACCCTTAAGAACGACCAACCTCGACCCTTAAGAACGACTATTTTACTGTGGAACTGAAGGAGTTCGCTCCCGAGAGGTTTCACTGTACTATGATCCAATATCTATTTTAATTTATTACACATTTACATTAGCCTAATTTAGATGAGTGAAAGAAATTTTATTATTTATTTATTTTTTATTATTTAAATTGTTTATTTATTTTTCATAATTGATAAATTCCTTGCTTTATACAAAAAATTTCTCACTTTAAATGAAAAAAATAAAGTATGCATATTTAAAAAAAAAATAATAATAAAAAAATTAAATTGTTTCAGTTACAAGTGTAATTTAAAACCAGAAAGTATACACTATTTTGTTTGTGACCCATCAAATAATGGTTAGCAATCAATCATCAGCAAATTGCCATTTGAGGAAAAAGTTTGCATAGTTCATTCTAAATTAAGTGCCCATATAAATTGGAAACAAAGGGGTGCAGGAAGGCTCACAATTCAAAAAATTTTAATTTGAGGGGAAAGAGAAAACAAAGATACTTACTATGGAGTATAGATGTGAAGTAAAGTGAGAGTGAAACTTACTGAAAGTTATACATTACATAATTAAACAACAACACCCAATCACAAAAATAACACTCTTCAAATACACATATTTTGAGACATTTTCTTCTCTATGTAATAAGCCAGTTATTTACATTCAATGGGAAATAACTGTATATGGGAGAAATTCAACTTTCTCATATGCTAGAAGGGTTAAAATTTTTGCTTACTAATTATGCTAATTAATTTTTCCTGTTTGACATAAGTTTTAATTTTACTGATGTATATGCAGTTTTAACATTACGTTTTATTGTAAATTTTCCATCTGACACAGAGTGCTTATTTATTTATGTGTATTTTTTTAATTAAAATTTTGAATAAACACTATGTTTCAGTTTAAAAGCTTTACTTATTTAATACACCTATGAATACATTTCTTTATCAAATGTCTTCAAAACAAATGTATTACTTTTTTTTATAAACATTTCTTATAAATATTTTCTGATTACTGATATATGGACTTTATTTTAGCTTATAGCGAAAGAAAATGGAGAAGTTGAAGTGCATCCTCTTCAACATCAAATATCTGAAGACAACTATAAGAAACAGCTTTATTTTATGCAAAATTTGTAGCCTATATATTTATACCAGATTATATTTTTAATAACCACATTGAATAAAATTGTCTAAATCACTATGAGACATTTTTATTTGCCTAAAAGTGCAACCCTCTAAAAATCATAAGATTGGAAATTTTTATGAAACTGTTTAATAACCTTAAGCAGCAAAAAGTAAAACATAGATTAATAATTACAAAAACTTTTATTGAATTGAATTGGTATAGGTATGAATTGAGGCACAAATAAGGAAAAAAACTTATTACAAATAAAAATTAGTCACTGAACCTATAAGCAATTTGTACCATATCAAATATATGTCTAAATCAGAGCTTGAAATTTCAGTTTTAAAGGTACAAAGTTTTGCTAACCACTATTTTCACTAAAAATATGAACAATTTTTAAAATGTTACAAATGTAGTATGAAGTATGTAGTTTATCGTATATACAAATATAAATGTAGTATGTAGTTTAATGACCAAAACCATAAAAGGGTGTAAAAAAGTAATAATTATTTAAATTAAGGTATCCGTAATGTTTCAATGATTCCAATATCATCCACATTATTAAAATAAGATAAATATTAGAAATGTTCTCATACTTATAACATTTTATGTTTGCATACCATTTACCGGGGTCAAAATGTGTTAGATGGATTCATTTATAGAAAGTCTGAATAATCCTTCTAACAGTTAGTAGCTTCATTTGATACCAAAACTCAACTTTATACATGAAAAAATTTACTCTCCAGCCCTAAATATTAGGTTGAAATTTCGCACCCTGGATTAAGTGGTGTTTTTATTTTTAATGTAGTGATTTCTTACATTGTTAATTTCCTTTTTACAATTTTATCCACAAGATGATCATATAAACAATTACATAAAAATATTAAATATTCAGGAATGTCTAATTTATTTTTCCATATTGCTTAGCCATTTAGTCTTTATTTACCTATTTTAGTTATTATCATTAAGTTCAATTATATGTGAACAAATTTTGGATCAAATAAGGAAGATGTGCACCCTAAAATCCCTTTTTTGAGGATTGAAACATATTAATGCCTTGAACTGCCACAACCCTTAGTTCGTGGTTTCAAATTTTCATTATTTATTGAATTATTAACTGGACTTAAAAATGACAAAATTTGTAAAGGTATTAAAAATGTTGATTATTTAGTTTCAATAATTTCTAAACAAAAATACAGTGAGTTTGCAGTAAGTATTTACATACAAAAAAAAGAATAATAATAATCCTGTATGATTAAATTGCTATTTGAATTTAAATGAGAGAGATAATTCTAAAGTTTTGAAACAAATGAGATTTGCTGAAAGTGATTAAAGATAGGATGACCTACATATAAATGACTAAAGTTCCCAGAACTCTAAGACAATGAATGCTGCAGGTAAGATGATCAGATGAAAATCAAATCTGTGTAAAAATATCATTAATTTTAACCATTATGATTCAAATATGAAAAATTGGAGACAAACCCTATAACAGAGAAAGAGTTGAATGTGGAGAGATAGTCCTTTAGTCTCTAGAAAAAATCACTGGACTAAATTTCATCAATTAAAATCTTTTTCCAATGTCTTTCTGTTTTTAAATTAATTTTTTCCTTAAAAATGTAGCAAATATTTAATATTTTAAGTTAAAAATAAAAAACAGATGACATCTTAATGAGTACATTGTTATTTTTCATAATTGTAAGAAAAAATTCAAGCCATGAAAAAATGGAATTGATTGAACTTCAAAATTTGCATTTTGAAACGAAATCTGATCCAAAAAATATTTAACACTTTTAAATACACTTATAGTTTTCTCTCCTTAAATTTTTTTTTTAAATTGGTTTTACTTTTCCCTTTTAACTTTGTTTTAAATAGGTACTTGTCTAATGACTTTCATTTTTTTACAAACTTGTTCTTAATTTGTGTAATTTACCATTAACATGTTAAACTTTTGCATACATTATTTTCATTTTTGAAAAATATCAGTTTGGTATTTTTCTGTTTTAAATGAATTTTAACATTTAAAACAATTTAATTTTATACAAATATATTGCTAAGTAGATTGATGAAAAGGAATTAATTAAAAGAATTAAGATAATAAAAAATTACAATTATTTAAAAGAATTTAATTTTATAAAAATGTTTTGCTAAGTTGACAAATAAAAAGATTGGGTCTGAAACATTGATAATTTATGCTAAAATTAAGATGAAATTGCTGTCAACATGTGTAGGTACTTGGGTATGCGGCCCTTTATTGAAAAAAGGGCTGTGCATACCTGCTATATGAATTACAATAAAAATAATTTTTTACTTTTATAAAATATTTTAATTCACTTTTCAAATAATAACCTTTAATTAAACTTTGAATGTATTATTGTAATAAAGTGAATAATTTTCTCGTATTATAAAGATGAATTTCATTTAAATATGGTAGGTTGTTGAGTGCATACAATGTTTAGTACTTTTCTAAATTACGCCTTTCCATCGTAATTATTAATTAAAATAATTATAAATATTTCATATTTAAATTTTTTAAAAATTAAGTTAAGTCTAGATAGTGTGCATTTATAAATCTTGGAGGGAAGCACACCTAAGTTTAGGTACGCTACTGGTCCCACCACAGATCCAGCTGAGTAATCACTAGAAGCTGGACCATGAGCCTAGCAGAAATGACAGTTGTCGTGGAGCCTTAGATGTTATTTATCTTTAAAAAAAATTTGTTGTTACTAACTATTTAATATTGTAACATGTTTGATTGTAATGTCTTTTAATGAAGTTAATCTTCTACCTAACCAAATAAGACCTTAACAATAAACCTTAATTTAGCAAAGATTGCGCCCTTGGGAACAGAAATCGAGAAATGTCAGGGACCTAAAATACATTCTTTTAATTTTTCAGTGAGCTCCTCTTAATCTTCAACTATGAGTTGGAAGGGTTAACCAACAAAAGTTGGGCCTTCCAGAAGGAGGTGGGCCAGTAGAGGGAAGGGGATGTGTTAGACAAGAGGCAGCACAATGGGGTTCAGCCAATTGAGTCGAAGACTGAGCCGAATGGGTGCATTCAATTTGCTATTTAGAGAAAAAATTGGTTCTTCATCTGAAATGGATGAAGTGACAGGCATAACATTTCGTGAGCGAAAAGAGAGTCACCAAATGTGAACAGTGGGTAGCCTGTCTATTTCGTTCACTCCAGGATTTGCTTCTTAATTTATAAAATCCATATTACTTATTTTTTTTTAAATTTGAATTCAAATTGTTTTTGAAGTCCTCTTGAGTCAAAATAAAAACACAAATCAAAGTGTTGAAAACTTCGCTAATCTTTGAAATCGCATCCGCGATATTTTTTTACATGCAGTGAGAATGACCCTTAAAATAACCTAGCATCACAGATGGGCAGAAATGAACTAGTTAACAAATCAAAACAAACAGCTAACGGATAAATGTAACATTATTTTCAATTTTGTTACTCTAATTCAGTTTAATATTTTAATGTCAGGCATCTTTTTTTTACTTAAAAATTTATTTTCTAGTGGACTTCTCTGGTGCACGTAATGTTTTTAGTCACTTCTTGTTTTGTTATACTATTAAAAAAAAATAATAAACAAATACAAAAAACTATTTGCTAAGCTATTTGACCTAAGTATTTTGAATATACTGTAGTTAGAAATTAAGTAACAGATTTATTGTGCGTTTTTTCTACTTTAGAAAGCATAAAATCATAGAAAGCTTTAAAATTTCATTTTTGATAGGTAGAAACTTTTGTCTAATAAGTATAGTCTAAAACTTAATTAGATGTTTTTTCGAAAAACCGAAGATCAGAAAATCAATCGAGCATTATGGACAAGTTAAATGTTACACATTCTCTTTTATTATTTCTGAATTAGCGCTCGCTTTTTCTCATGTAATGCAAAACTTAAAACATTTAAGCATCTGCGGATAGAATTTTCCTTTTCTAAACTATCATTTTCTTTATTTAAATTAAAATTTGATAAAAGCATATTTAGTAGGATATTTAGGAAACTGGGATATTTCCTTGGCATTAGGTATTTGTTGCTGTTGAACTACTTTGTTTCAGTTATAAAGCTTTTCCGTTAATCATGATTTAGGGTTTGGGTACGCAATAGAATGTACCCTGCTCTTCGGAACCGCCTAACCTCTAAGTCTATAAAGAAGAATTCTTGCAACGTAGCATTGAAATTGAGGAGAATAGAAAAAAAAAACTAAATGTGTATAAAAGGAAAAGAAAAAATTTCAGAATCGACTTTTATTTACAGTGGTGCTTAGATTAAAGTAAATAGGTTTAGAAGAATGAGATTCTAGTTCATTAATTTATAATATCTAGTAACACTATGTGCTATCTCACTTCGCAGCAGCTTACCATATTACAGCTAATCCACCCTACCAGATTTTGTTTTACTTCTACTTGTCTTCTCCATTTTAGCATAGGTCTGTCTCTTTTTTATTTGCATTCTGATGTCTATGTTAACGCTACTGTTGGTATTCTTGTGGGAAGCATTCTCAAAATGTGATCTATCTATTTTAATCTTCTTTTTTTTGTAAATTAAGGATGATTGGTTACTCTTTGATTTTACTCTAGAGGTCTAAATTAGATGTGATTTGGGTATAGGATATATTTCAAACTATTCTTAAACATCTGTTTTGCCAATTATTCAGTATTTTATTCTGTATTTTTGTTAATTTCCATGTTACTAATCTATGTAATAGTACACTCTTTGCCTTTGAATTAAAAATAATAATTTTAGTCTTTAGCATTAAATTATTTGATCACCAAATCTTCATCAACTTTTTGAAGCAATAATGAATATTTTGGTTGCTCTGAATGTATAATAATAACTTATAACTTGTATATTTACATTACCTGATATTAAATTTACTCTAAATTTTATTTACAGGCTCCATAATTATTTAAAATAATGCCATATTTTAAAGATATAGATCCTCTTCGTGAAGAACAAGAAGGCAGAGTAAGGGAAGTAGGGCCTCAAGCTGTGTGGTCTTTGTCTTCTTGCAAACCAGGTATATGTGACTCTTACTTATTTTTTTTTCTGTTATTTTTTTAATGTTTAAAGACATGTTTTTTTTTAAATCTTTTAATCATATTTCAAGTTTTTTCAGAAATTAGAGAAGGATACTTTAAAGGAAAAGATTTCTTTCAAAAAATCAGACATACCTATTAATATTTATGAAATGAAAGTGTTTAGAATAAATATATAGTACTAAATTAATTGAAAAAAAGATGCTTAAAGGCAACTCCATGGTAAAGTCTACCAAATGACGAAAAATCCAAAATAAATATTTTTTTGGTGATATTTTAAAGGTATAAAATTGAAAATTTAGTTAACTAAAAAAATTCAAGGAATTAAATTTTTTGAAGGGCAATATCGTATAAAATTTTTTACGACATTAAGTGACTTTCAAAGGAATACAATTTTTTTTATGAATTCATTTTAATTGAAAAGCAAGTAAATAATCATTGAAATACACTATATAAAGATTGGCCATCTTACAAAAGTATGTAGAAATACTGCAAATTTTTATTTTCACAAAAATCTTCATGAGGCACTTCAGATACTTCATGTCCAACACCAAAGGGCCCAAATTATTTGCATTCTGAATGAATAAAATTAGAGCTGAAAAATTAAGTATAAAAGTGTTTACAATTGCAGTGGTCCATTGTTATAAAAATGTCTAGGCATACTTATAGTTACAAGTTTAACGAAGGTATTGTCCTTACTGGGAAACATGTTTTGCTCAGTATTTGTTCAAACGCGATTTATTTTTCAAATCTGATTAATTTAAATTTTGTCTATCAGCAAAACCAATGAGAATGTCTCCGTGGCCAAGCATTTTAGATTTATTAAGCTATTAAGAATAGCTAATTTATCTATTCACTCATTACACGTCTATGCCTTCAAATGAAAATGTACACTCATGATCAAAGTTAAAAGAATACATGCACATGATTTCAATGAGGGAAAACATGTTTTGCTCGCAATGTAACTTAATACACATATTTGATAATTTATGTAAATAAATTATCAAATGTTAAATATTTTTCTGTTAAGCAGTAAAATAAAAGATTAAAAGAAATAAAATTGTAGACAAATTTTTTAGACTATAATAAATTTACTAATGTTTATAGAAACAGATTTTTTTTAAATATTACTTCAGATATTTAAATAAGCTAATTGATTATTCGAAACTAATTTTTTACACATTTTTTCCATCAATCTTAATTTTTTTATTTTATGTATTAAAAATTTTGAATCCTCCCACAAAATTCTTCTCCAAATGACTACTATAAAAAAAAAAACTGTTGTAGCTGACTACATTTGTAACAAAGTAGCTGTATTCTGACCACTGCTTTTATTTAACCAAACTAAAACGATTCCTTTACCTAAGTAAATTACCCCAGATTATTGACAAGGACTAGGCCCAATGTAAACAATTTTGAATAAAACATTATTTTTTGAGGAAAACATGACAACAATAAATTTAAGGATTATTATACTCTGTATTTAAATTAGGTATAAATGAGGATGCAAAATTTCTACTCACTAGCCAACAATCAAATATTTAAAACTAGGGAGCGGGGCTCGAAAAAATTCAAAAAATTTACCCGTCCCTGAGGACGGCTTGTCCAACAATGTACTCGTCCTCCTTTGAAACTAACCCGTCGCTTCTAAATAAATAAAAATATACTTTTCTCTTATTTATTACAAACATTTATATAAATTGCACAATGAATTAGTAGTTACTAGGATTACAAATTCTAGGATTGCATATTACATTACAAATACTAGGATTGTAATAAAAGGAATACTAGGTTACTAATAGGAACCTAGTATTTCTTTTATAAAATAATTTATTTCTTTTATGAAATAATATATTTCTTTCATGAAATAATTTATTTCTTTTATGAAATAATTTAAATGACAAATTTCAAGTTATCTGGAATGTCAATTTATCCGAGGGTACTGCGTTTTTTAAATGAATCAAATATGACGTTTGGCAGTTCCACAATCAAGCTAATGATTTACAGAGGTTTCTGCACAAAGATCTGAAAGGGGTTTTCCATTTACGGTAGATGTTCATAATTGCGTTTAACGCTTCTTGTTTAAGACTAGTACGTAATGTTTTTTTTTTTTGTAAGTTCATTGCTGAAAAGTCTCTTTCAACCGCTGCAGTACGGGAGACAGAGAAACCATCAATTCCACCATGCGCAGTATGTTGCTGTATTTCTAGATTAGAGGGTTATTTTTAGAAGTGAGGCGCTAGACTCTTGTAAGATACAGGGTATCCGCGCACCTGGAAAGTCATGGAAAATCATGGAAAGTCATGAATTTCAGTATTGAACAAAATTTGTCATGAAAAGTCATGATTTTTGCTGTTTTTTTGAAAAAAATCATGGAAAGTCATGGATTTTGGTATTCTAGTGTTGCAAGTACTGCGCCAATTGTGGAAACCTGGGCCTATATGCTCCAAATTGAAGTAGTAGGCTTAAATTGCCCCGATCTGAGCCAAAAGGGATATTTTCCCCTGGGTATCGCCAAGTCACAATTTTGCGGCAACCAAGCTACTGCTATGTGATGGGTTGCTCTGGATTCAGTGGGAAGGATTCTTGCACTCTCATGTGCAACTCTGCTTCATTTTACAAGATATTCTCAATTTCAGGTTTCATTTTCCACTCTCTGAAATGGAACCGAAACTTCCC
>NC_092206.1:49669131-49707872 GCF_043381705.1 Parasteatoda tepidariorum
GGGTCATTTTAGAAGTGAGGCGCTAGACTCTTGTAAGATAACAAAAATTGAAAATGTATCACCAACATTAACGGGAAAATGGCCGTCCGCACAGACGTCGGATTCGAGAAATTCGTTGCCCGCGGGAAATTTTTTAACGCTGAGGACGGGTGGTTTTTCGAGCCGTGCTAGGGAGTATGTTTAATCTTTTTCTATTTTCTTTGAATAGAAAAAGATTAGGGGGCTTTAAGATTGAGATTTAAAATAGAGAGCTTTGAATTGTTGGGTTTTAAATAAAATTTGTTTATGCTTATCTATCATTGCTACTTAGTTAAACTGATTAGATTACTGTGTCTCTATGCAGCAGCACCTGGAAGTGTTTTGAAATCAAGCAACAATTTTTTTTTTCCTATTTAGCCTTGTTGCTGAATTTTTTCAGTCTTTCTGCAACAAACCTCTGTAACACTAATATCTTTCTGGGATATATTTTTAATAGTAACCTATATTAATAGGTTCTTCATCTATACCTCTACAGCCCTCTGTGTGCCCTGTCTTGTTCCACAACTCTATTCTATCCATACAACCCTCGGTTTTGATTTCTCCCTCCACTTACGGATCTTCATTATTTTCAAGTCATAAATAGCATCGTCCTTCCACCTTTTCTTTGGGCCTGGTTCCCATAGGTGTTTAGTTGTAGTTGATGGTCTTTTTGAAACTGTAATTATTGTCTCTCCTCTCCTTGTGTCTAAGTCATGTATATATTAGCCAATATGTTACTTATTTAGAGCCAATATGTTACTCATATAAAACCAATATATTACTTGTTTAAAATAACAGAAGCGCTTTGTGTTTGAAAAAAAAAAATGCCTGTGCATATAGAATAAACACTGTATTTACCTTTTTTTCCAATTACATAGAAAAAATACATATGCTGATATTATAGTATAGGTAATATATAAGTAATATTCTGTTATTTTGAAGGGTACAAAACACACTTATTATTTCCTTTTTGGCGTTTTGTAAATCATTAAATTAAGAAAAATTGAAAATTATGAAATCCGTGTCAGTAGCTGCTGAAAAAGTAAGATAGGGGACAAAATGGCGAGAGTTGGACTCTTCCAACTCTCATCTTCCAAAGGGGGTTGCTCTGATGTAAATTTTGTGATAACAAGCTAGTTTAAATAAAAAATATGATATTAAAAACATTGGATTTTAAAAGTTATGTATAAATTAATAGCAATAACTGGCAAAAACCGATAGAATCTTTATGATGAAAAGTAAATACTGTAATCTACGATTTGAATTTTCCGATATTGTTTGAAATATATCAAGAATTTTCGAAACCATGTAAAAATTAGTAGCAATAACTACCAAAAAGTCAACAAAAAACTGTGAGATTGTGTTATTAAAAGTAAGTGATTAATTGTGCAAATTGAATTTCACATGTAATAAAACTGTATTCAACACCACAGTTTTTTTTTTTTTTAAAAAGTTTGTGTTGTATCTATAACTATAAAAAAAATGATTTAAGCACTGCATGGATTTATAATGACGTCGGTGTAAACCGAGCGTGTTAAAAAGTGATTACTTGAATGAATGTGCGATTCAAACTTCACATCTTAAAAAGAATCATGAAAATATTAATAGTAATTACTGTACAATGGAAGACATTGGCATTTTTTAAATAAAAACTAAACTCAGTGGTGCTACAGCCCATAGATGGTCAAGATCTACTGTGCCCCTCTCAGTTTTCTTGGCCTTAGGCTCTGTAGTGTAGGAGCAGATGCTCCGGTTGGGTGGTCAGCCGAACACAGAACCCCCAGTGTTTAGTCTCCAAGCATACTCGGTACTCATTTTATCAACCCACTAATGGGATGAAAGGCAGAGTTTTCTGGCCCAAGATTCAAACCCAGTACCTGTGGCACGAGAGTACTACTTTCAATAAAATCAGCGCGAAAGAGAAAAAGGGAGATTGACTGTACCTGCAATTCTTGCAATAATGAATTAACTGTTTTGCTACAAATCTGAATTTGTCACAAATTTTCCATCCCCACTCACAGTCAAATTTTATTAAAATGCAAAATATGGTGTTCTTTTTTTTATTTTTAAAAATTGATAAAGAAAAAATTTCATTTCTAGAGAAATTAATCCTTTAAATTTTCATAACTTCAGAATTACTTTTTATATTATCAATTTGTAATTCTAGCTCAAGCCAGGCATTATGGAATTCTTTTAATTTTGAAAGAGAATAGAAAAATCACAAGAGTTTCTTCTCCTTCTGTTATGCAAAAAAGGCATCTTCAGAAAATAATTCTGCAGGAGAGAAAAGTTCTTTTGAAAAATTCTTCAGAAAATAAAACCAAATTTTTTTGCTTCCCAAATACAAAATCTTTCTAAAAGAACTCTGTAACAATGTTGGCTTGATTCTGCCGTAGGCTATTTAGAACAAAAAATGCTGAGTTGCCCACTTTTCACTCATATACAGTTGTTTTTGAAACCCTCTGACAACCTTATTTTGATTTATTATTGTTATTGCAATAAAAAAATTTCCCAGGTAGTTCTTTATACTACATCCATTAACAATTTAAAAGTCATTCATATTTTTCATGAATTTGAAATAATGATGAGCAAAAATTTTGGTCTTGCTCAGTGGCGTAGCTACCTAGGGGCTAGACGGGGCAGTGCCCCGGGGCCCTCNAGAAAAAATATTTAAAATTGAGATTTTCAATAATGTACTAGACACAGTAATATCTCAATTAGATACACGTTTTATTGGTATGAGTGCAGTCTGTCATATATTCGATTTTCTAACACCAACATTTTTATTACATGTTGATGAAGGAATTCCCCTAAATTCTTTCTGTAGGTTGGCAGTGTTGTCAATTTGACGGATAGTGATATGTGCGTTTTATTATTCATCGATGTACGTTTTATTGTGAATTCGAATTAAGATTTTTTTTTCGAGAACGGTTAAAAAATTAATGCTGTATCAGGAGTAATTTAGCTAATGCCAATAAACTTTTCTGTACTGGTCAATATAGTGGTTCGATTTTACCACTCATATTGATGTCCGTTAAGTCAATAACTCGTGTCAAATCTATAGATTTCGGCTACAGCTCATTGTATAACGCGAAATATCATGAAAAAATGCCAGTCACCTGCAGTTAGGTACATTAATTCAGGTCCGCGGGCAGGAGATTGTTCATGGTCTCTGTAATGCCTTTCTTTCCAATAAATAAGAAAGACCAGATTTTTAAAACAATAAAACTTAACTTTATTTAAAAACAAATGAAATAGGCATTGTTTTGCAGTAAGAGCTTCCAGCTCTTGGAATACCAAGGGAGACCCTCTTTCGATTATATCAAACATACATCTACCTTTTTCTCTCTCGCATCCCTCCGGCGGGATGACAAAATGCGCCAAGTGCGCCTTAAAAGGTCGCAAAACAGTTGCCAACCATTACAGTTTCCACCATTAAATGTGGTAACACTAACGGTGATAATTTTTTTCCCGGGGATTCCCCAACGACACTTGTAGGGTATCATTGTGTTTCTCCTTCCTTTTATTTTACTTTTAACGTCGTCAGTGAACAGTGAGTACCTACCTACTCGAGCACAATCTAATATTGTATTGTTTAAATAAATTGGAAAACTAAAATTATGGATAAAAAGAAGAAACCCAGTGGTGCATTTAAACGCAAACAATGCCAAGAAAGAGAAGATAGTAAACAAACATTGTCCAAAATTGACAAGTTTTTTAGTCAGCCTTCTGCAAGTACATCTGGCCAAAATATTTCTATTGATAGTGACTCAAATAATGTGGTAACTGCAGTGTTGGTTGAGAAGCCTACTGAAGAAGATTCGACAATTATTGCAGTTGGAGATACCTCCGCCGCCGATCATGTGAACGTGGATGATGTTTGCATGACACACATAAGAGCGGAGGGTTTGGAGGAACCACAGACCTCTACATTTTTCGAAAATGTGTACGACAAATCTTCTTATGACTTGGGAAACTTCTCGAACAAGATATTAAGTGATAACGAAAAACGTCAAATTCTTGATATGGGGCCTTTACAGATTTCAGGACCTTTTCCAACAGACATCAACCAGAACAATAGGTGTTTTTCAAAATCGTACTACGTTTCGTGTTCTAAATATGGGCCAGCTAATCGTTTTTGGTTGTGTTATTCCAAAATACTAGACGCTGCCTATTGTCAACCCTGCTGGTTATTTGCTTCACAAAGGAATAATGTTTGGTGTACGGGAATTTGAGATTGGAAGCATTTATCGGAAAGAATTAAACAACACAGTTGTTCGAGTGGCCATTCGGAAGCATGTGCTGTGTATAAATTTTGAAAAAAAAACCGATAATAATACTATCGACAAGGAACTTGAAAATAAAATTTGCAAAGAAGCATCATTTTGGAAAATGGTTCTTCAAAGGTTATTCGATAGCATACTTACCGTAGCAAAGAGTTCTTTGGCTTTGAGAGGACATCAAGAAGACTTAAGTCAGAAAGGATACCACGGAAATTTTCTGTCCTTTGTAGAGCTTGTCGCCCGATATGCTCACATTTTGCGGCAAGTTTTGGATATGCCCAAAGGTAATAATAATTATTTCTAAGTTTTTTTTATCGTTTTATTTTGTTTATAATTATTAACTGTTTAATATCAGGACTTTTTTGAAATTGTGTTTTTTTATGTTTTTAGGATCTACAAGATATCTGAGTGCAACAATTCAAAATGAAATGATTGAGAGCTTGGGGACCAAACTCGAAACCCATCTACTAGAACAAATTAGAGCGTCACCGTTTTTTGCCATCATAATGGATACGACACAGGACATATCGAGGGTAGATCAGCTAAGCATTGTTGTGAGGTATGCAGTAATAACCAGATCGGAAAACGGACAGCCAATTGATATAGAAGTAAAAGAAGTGCTTCTAGGCTTTTATGCAGCCATCAAACATAGCGCAGTAGATTTAGTCAACCAAGTGACAACATTATTTATCGACAAAAATATTGATTTAAAAAAATGTGTCGGTCAAGGCTATGATGGAGTCAGTGTGATCAGTGGTGTGTATAATGGTGTACAAAAACATATTAAGGATATCCAGCCTAACGCAGAGTACGTACATTGTGCCACTCATAATTTAAATTTGGTGATAAATGATGCCGTTAGCAGTTGTGTGGAAATATAGATTTTTTTCGCAACGTTGCAAGATTTGTATAACTTTTTCGGAAACAGCATCAAACGTTGGGATCTACAGTCAAAATTCACTGGCGAATCGGACACCACTCTAAAAAAACTAAATCCGACAAGATGGTCCAGTAGGGTCAATACGATGTCTGTATAAAACTTCGTCATTTTGATATTATCAAAGCATTATCAGAAATAGTTCTAAAGAGTCCTAATAAAGATGAGCGTAGTGAAGCAGAGAGTATTAAAACAAAAATGCTAAATTTCGAGATCGTGTTGCTTTGCGAATTCATGCACAGTGTATTGAACGACATCAATTATGCATCCAAAACTTTACCAAAATGCGACATCAATTTGGGCGAGGAGAGTAAAGTTTTAGCAGAGACCAAAGCAAAGTTGCAAATTTATAGAAATGATTACGAATTATTCAAGTGCAAAGCCAGTGAAACTACAAGAAAATATGGTATTGATACCCATTTTCAAGAAAAAAGGCAAAGAAAAGTTAAAAAACATTTTGATGAATTAGCTGCTGATCACCGATTTCCAAACCGAGAATGAAATATTCAAAATTGAGATTTTCAATAATGTACTAGACACAGTAATATCTCAATTAGATACACGTTTTATTGGTATGAGTGCAGTCTGTCATACATTCGATTTTCTAACACCAACATTTTTATTACATGCTGGTGAAGTAACTTTATTACAAAAGTGTGACGAATTCCAAAGAAAATATTCAGATATAATAGACCCTAGTTTTTCACTTCAATTTATTAATATTTACCACCTAGTTTTACCACAACTAACTCAAGCATGGACTGTTTACCAATTATGTAAGGAAATAATGATCAAATATGGAGTGCTAGAATGCGACCTAACGGAAGTATTTACAGCAATGTTATTATTCTTTACAATTCCTGTCACTTCTGCAACAGCTGAAAGGTCATTTAGAAAATTAAAAATAATAAAAAATTATTTAAGAAATAATATGGGCCAAACTCCACTCCGACATTTATCGCTAATAGCAATTGAAAACAAAACCGCATCACGCCTGGATTTAAACGAAGTCTTTGATACTTTCGTGAAAACTAAAGCTAGGAAATTTTTTTAAAAATAATTGTTATTTAGTCAGTTGGTAGGCCCGACCTTTATATAATAAACCCTTGAATCTTCTCTATTTCGTTTTATTAGCCAAACCTACACCAAGTATTAATTGTAATTTATGCTGTTACTGTTTAATATTTTTATTACCTGCCCTGCAGTGCACAAAAAAGAGCTTAAGTAGCTTAGCATTTTTAAAGTATTTGTATATTTCATATTTTTAATTGATAAAACCTAATCAGTTTACATAGCAGTGGGGCCCCATTTTTTAATTTGAACCAGGGCCCTTGGTTACCTAGCTACGCCACTGGTCTTGCTATTATCTTTAGAATTAAAATTTCATGCCCTGCTATGAATGTTACTAGGAAAAAAAAATCCTACGAATTCAATACAAAAAGGAAATACATTATTGTGAATCTAGTATGTTTTATGTAAAGGTTTTAATGATATTCACCCTGCAGCATAGCAAAATCAATATTTTAAAATAATTTTTAAATTTATACAAGTATGTATACAATAAATGGAAGTGTATTTATTACATGAAATTTCAATTTTTTAATTAGATTCATAGGTTTTATGGTCTATTAAAAGGATTTGAAATTTACCTAACATTTTTGTTGATATTATCTGGTCATATCACTCGTTTTAGATCCGCCCTCCCCAAACTGCATGAAAGCACATTTTTTGTTCGTTTCTAAATTTCGACTATTGTACATCACTTCAAGTGATTTATTAGTAGGTAGGCAAAAACTTGTTTTCCAAATATTATTTGATACAGATTTTTTTTTTATTATATTCTAACTTGGATAAGCTTAATTTATATAAGTTTTAAGTTTGTGGTGTTTCAGTCTATAACAATTTTGTGATAGCGAATTTAGGTCTTTTGTCTGAAAATTTGCTAAAATTTCTTTTTTTACTCTAATTTTTGTTGTTTAATAATGTTGTGTTATATTTATTGGTGTTTTAAATTGATGTTTGCATTTTTAAAGGATTTGGAGTCGATCAGTTAAGAGATAAATGGCTAGAAACATATTGGCAATCTGATGGTCCCCAGCCTCACCTAATTAACATTCAGTTTAGAAAAAAGACAACTATACAAGATATTTATTTATATGCTGATTACAAACTGGATGAAAGCTATACCCCCAATAGGTAAATTTATGTTTCTGATTAAAAATTTAGTGTTATATTATACTTTTTTTTAATAATAATTTTTTTTTAACAGTAATTGATTTCAATTTCTAATCTGTTTTTTTTCCTATAGTTATTTTTGCTTAAAATCAATTAGTATGTAATATAATCTAAAACTTTTTTTTAGTTGGTTTATTTCTTTTTTAAAGTTAATTTTCATACATTTTTGAAATTTTACTCATATTTCTTTAAAATTGGCTGTTAGTTATAAGTTTATGTCATTATTTGTTAACAAAAGTTACTCCAAGCTTGTTTCTAACATAAAGAGTCAATCTTAGAACATTTCGCAGTATTGTTGCTTAGGTGTATTTATTTGCTGTCTAGATATATAAAATTATAACAATAAGTTTTTTCTTGATTGTTCACAAATTCTGAAAGACAGAATTTTACTGAATGTGTATGGAATCCTGTAAAAGATTTGTATATAAAAAATACAGTTATGTACTTTTTTGAACTTATCCACTTAAAACTTTTATAATTTTTAAACTGTTAGTGAACTGAAGTGTTCCTAACAGTTACTTTGTTTGCAGAATTTTTGTTAGATTTTAAATGCATTTTCAAAACTTGGAAAAAATGCAACAGTTAAATTAATTATATAATTATTTATAGTAGTTTGCTATTAATAATAGTTTAAAAAATTATCACTTTTTTACGGGGAAATTAACTGCATGTTTTTAAACTACACAATGAAAACATCTAAATATTTTTTTCAGTCTCTATTTAAGTTAAAATGCATTTCCATTATTCGCAAGAAATTTAAGATAAAAATTAGTTATAATAAACATAATCTAAAAATATTTCAGTTTTCTGCAAAGATTTTTACTGTATGTTCTGTATTACTATTACTGCAAGTTAGTATATTACTATATATTATAATATTAATTTAATTTATGAACTAAATATTGTTTGCCAGAGTCTCTGTTCGAGCTGGAACACATTTCCATGATTTACAAGAAATTGAAGTTGTAGAATTAAATGAACCAAGTGGATGGGTTAAAATTCCATTAAAAGACTCTTATGGGCAACCTATACGGACTTATCTTGTGCAGATAGCAGTGTTGTCTAACCATCAAAATGGGCGTGATACACACCTTCGGCAAATACGGGTGCATTCTCCTGTCGAAAGACATTGTTTCGCTGCTATAAAATTTCCCATGCTGACTAGTACTGAGTGCTCTCAATACAGTTGTATCAGGTAGAAGTGAAAATTTTGTGCATTGTATATTATTTTATGGCTGTCTTTTATTATTTTGTATGTGCTGATATTATAAAATAATAAATGGAAACTTTTTGTTATTTGTATATTTTATTAATAAGCCGCAATGGTGCAGTGTTTAAAGTAGTGGCTTTTCATTGCGAAAGACTGAGGTTCCATACCTGATGGAAAATTAAAGCCTACCAGGCTTCAGATTGATAGATACTAGCTAGCCTGAAAAGAAAGGGGGGCCAGTGAGCAATTCTGACCTCATTTCTGCCACAGGTCACTGAATTGTGGAGCCATAATTTCCATGACCCAGGGTCCACAATAGGCTGTTACTGGAGCATTTTTACTTTCTATTATAGCTATATCTTTATTGTTTTTACTTTCTAAATTGCTATATCTCTTGTTTAGTTTAAAAATGAACTTTTTTTTACATCTATATCACAATTTGAACTTAAAAGAGTCAACTTTTCTCAAAACCTAAATTATTTTTTTCAATCTTCATCTTTTGGATGATATTGGGTAAAGCCTCTGAAAGGGGTAGAACCTTTGTCCATTGGTGACCTTGAAAAAAACCTCACGGTCTTTCCCCCAGTTTTAAGGTGAGTGTGGGTGGCAAGTAATTTCTAATATAAGAACAATTTTCGTTGAAATTTTTTAAAAAACTAAGGTTTTTAAATACCTTATTCGTTATATGCTATAATAGGCATTACTGCAATTGCCAATCTTAAGCCTGGAAAAAGTGTGAAGGGAAGTTACTTAAAAGCATTCTCAAAACCATTTTTTAAAATTACCCAGTTATCTGGATCGGGTTTGGTCAGGATAATTAGAACTATACTGTATGTCGTAGAAAAATGAAAAAGAAAGTTAAAGGCAGTTTCTGAAATCATTAGAAATTCTTTTGCGACTTCTAGCCAAATAAATATCCTCATGTGCAAATCAAGCACGTTTCTATCAGTATAAAAAAGAAAGAAAAATGCATTTAAACGTTTCTTTAATTGTCTTATTGTAGACCCATAGTGTAGAAAATAATTGATAATTACAATAAAGTTTAAGGAACATCAAAATTGTTTACATTTTTGGCGATCCCTTCTGCGCGTCCTGAATTGCTAATTTGAGTCGTGCTCCACTGTTTAAGAAATCCTGATTTTAAATATTTAAAAAGATGTGATATAATTTTTAAAAAAAATCATACTATTATTTTGATGAGTAAAAGTTTTATTTGTAGTATTAACACAACTGTGGTATAACATGGTATTAACACAACTTTTAAGTAAAACGATAGAAGTTTTTTTATTTTTTATTTCCAATGGCAAAGCAAAAGTTCTCTTGCTTCCCAATATCTTGAGGACTCAGTGTGTCCACATAGAAGCAGGTGGTCCCTGCCCAATTTCTCTCCAGATTTACAAAGTGGACAAAAAGGCGTGGTACGAAGGCCTATGCGGTATAAGTTAGCAGAAAGACAATCGTGGCCTGTATATAAGCGGAAGGCCGGAACTGCATCACGTCTTGGTTTGTCGGGAATTAAAGAAGAACTTACATTTCTCCAACTTTTCAAAGCTGTGCTAGTCTGAAGATCTTGCAATGAGTTGGTTTTACATAAATTTTTAAGGAACAGTTTGATTTTCCAAAAGGAAGTTGCCGTATTTGGTTGTTGTAGCAAATTGGCACCTTTTCGGCAAGTAAATCTGCCTGCTCATTGCCCCAAACACCACAATGGGCTGGCACCCACTGGAGGACTATTCGTTTTCCCCTTAAAAATAAAGACCTCAAGAAGTTTTGACATCAGGAAATCTCAGGTATAAAGGGACGTTCATGTGAGCTTATTGATTGTATGGCCGCTTGTGAGTCCGAGAAGAGAACTGCATTTTCAAATTTGTATTGGAGGGCCAGTAACTGCTGTAAGGCCGTACTCAAGACCACTACTTCTCCATCAAAGGCGGTGCCAATGTATCCTGCTGGTACATAGAAAAAGAAAAGTGTAGAAAAGAATATGATAGAAGTATAACTTATCTAAAATAACACAATTTAAACGTCTTCAAAAGTCGTATAATTTATTTCATGCATAGAAATTCTACAGCTATTTCATCAATGGAGATTGAAATAAATTAAAAATGAACACTTTGGTACCACTGGATTAGATGATAACCATCATGTAGTTGGAGGTTATCTGGACCTGTAACAAAAATTTTAATTGAAAAAAAAATCCATAAAATCTTAGGCAAAAAATATTTCTAACATTAAGTACATTTAAACTTCCACATAAGACTAGTCAGTGAATTTACTCTTTTCAAAGGCTTTTCTTATCATGATGGGCACTTAGTACATTTTCAAGTACATAGTTTACAGTAACCAACTGCCTATTATATATTTTTACAATCTTCAACAGGAATGAAGTAAAAAAAATTTTATCCAAAAAGAGTTTCAAATTAATAGTTTATCTAAGTAAAAAGGAAAAACTGAAATCAAAAGTTGTTGAATTACCAACGAGAAAGGTGAGATTAAGAGGAAACTGAGATACATGAAATATAATACGAAACACAAAGTTTCATCTGAGCAATCAAATAGGTTTTGATGCTTTAACCCCACTATTCGCAATAGTGATGATTCATATGATTTTTATTAAATTTTAATTTTTCTTATTTAAATACTATCTTACGACCAAGGCACATGCCTTTTTGACAATGATTCTTATAAAGGGCGGTGATTATGCAACTTAATGTGTATAGTTCGATGTGTATGTCTCTCACTAGCTAGTATTGAAAATTTATTTGATTTGCAAATTATACAAAAGTATAGTGTGGCTTTTAGGAGAACTCTGGACACCCGTCTCGCGTCGTTGCGGGTACTATGGTTACGAGGAAAGGTCACTTCGAATAGGGATGTGGTCTGAATAGTTTTGTCTTAATCTTAGCGTAGGTCGTCGTGAGTCGACACCTTCTTTCCTCCATTTCACCCCCATTAGAAATGTGCTCTCGCTTGTTACCATAGCAGCAGACAGCCCCAGACTTTCTGTCTGGAGTTCTCCTCAAAGCCGAACTATAATTCTTATTTATTAGAGAATGCGGGTATATATTATTTAGTATTGTTTTTTTCTTTTGAATTTATCCCTCCAAAAATGTTTCGTTAAATTGGGTTAAAAATTTGAGTGGTGAATTTTTCCCCAATAGGGAATTTTTAGCTCATTTCTTATGTAAGATAGAGTTGTTTCCTACAGCTCTTTAAAATGTTATTTATTACAATACATGACTTAGTGATATTTCCTTCATTGTAGCACTGTAAATAACTCGCAAAACTGAAGACGTTAGTTTATGTTTTGTTATAGTTCAATGTATGACAAAAGATAAATGCATGGTTAAAATCTTTATTTTCTACATTAATTCATCTATATTAAATTATATTCTTTTAACAGACTTGATAAAACGTCTTTAAATTTTCTTAGCAAAACCTTTAAAAAATAGGATTAATGTAAATGTTTCTTGTTAAATTTTTTACTTGAGATTAAAACCACTATTTTTAAAGGTATATCATACTACATAATAATCCAAATTTCGAAAATAAATGAAATCAAACGTGCTACATTTGTCATGGATTCATATTTTTTTCAATGAGACTTAAATGAAACCACTGTGGACATTTTCGAACTACCTCCACTATCACGTGTCTACACGAATTCTACTATGCTTAGGCCTTATGCAGGTTAGTTGAAACTGTATAGGTCAAAACTCAATACGAAAAAAGATTAAACACTATATTATAACATACTTACACCTTTTGTTGAAATTTCAAAAGTAAAATATGACAGTAAAAAAAGTAAAGAAAAATTTGAAAGTTACTTTTGCACCCTTGAAACCTTATATAAATTTCTACTAAAATACTACACATGGAAGAGTATATCGTTGTTGTTAATTTATGATATTTCACACGGGAGATTTGACAAATAAATAAAAAATATTCAGGATGTCCTTATCTTCTCTTAGTAATGGTTGGTTGGTTCTAATGCCATTTGCCACACGGGCAAGCCTGCTTGGTGAAAACGAACAAATTTAAGGCAGAGTGTGTGATTCTTGTCTTTCAATGGCGCCATCTATGGCCAAGAATTCGACTTCTGCCACATCGTACGTCACACCTGTTTACAAGGCGGACCCATTCATACATCCACAGATCGTAATTTTGACCTGAATCAGAGAACGATCAGTCTCCAATCCAGTACCCCCAGAGATATTGATTTGTTATGGGAACATGGAGGACTTTGCGACTCGACGGAATTTTAACGTGCATCAGTCACCAACTACCCGGGGAATCTTCGGTTGGCGAGGTTCGAACTCTCGGACATGAACCCAGCGCCCTACAGACCAAGCTATCCCGACCTTCTCTTAGTAGTTAAGTAATTGATTAGATTTAAATAGCGTTTTTGTTTTTACTTGCTTAGATATTAATTTGAGGTACCTTCTTTTTTATACTTTTTTTGACAAATTATTTATTTAAGGGTGATAATTGATTACATCTGTATATTTAATATGCATTTTTATATACTCCACTTTTAGTGAAATCGTCTTTGAGTACTCTAACAAAAAGATAAAATTGTTTCACCAACCTTCTGGGACAAGAATTAAAGCTGTACTTGTGTTGTTCTTGTAATATGTTAACCAGAAACGTCCTTCTTCAGGATCTACTGGAATGCCGGCTATCTCATACACATACATCTTTCCAGATATTCTCTTCCATTCGAATCTAAAACAAACATTTATATAAATGTTACTGTAAAAGCCTAAAGTTTGGTACATTCAAGGTTTTACCGGTAAAACCGATTATTAACTTAAATGGCTACCAGGTCTTGCCTCAAAAACTTAATAAAAGGCCAAAATGAAATCATATTAAAGCATACTTTGAACTTTTGTCAAGCCACTCTGGTAAGAGCTAGATTTTATCCGTTAAACCTAAGATTTAACAGGCTTCAGGTTTTTACTTCAGGTTCCAGGTTGTCATTTAAATCATGTCGAAAGTTCCGAGGTTTCGTCGCTAGGCCTATATAAATATATTTATAGTAGCCTATAGGAGTGTGCCTCGCTGAGCAGTGTCTGGTTGTGATTGCAATAGTGTTCTGATTTGCGAGTCTCCTGTGAACCGTTTGAGGTTTCGAAGACTGTGATATGTTGTGTACTAGTCGGTTATTCGTGCTCTAATTGAGGGTTGAAAATTGCTTAATTTTTTGGAAGATTCTACTAATAAAATTTTGGAATCTTAAAGACTGTTTCATTCATCTCCAATCAACACGAACCCCTGTGTTCGGTACAGTATTCAATAAGTATAATCATTTGTGAATTTTTATAAAAGTTATTTTGATTTAAAATAGATATTTGTGATAAAATGACTTGTTATAATAAAAAAACGTAAAAATTTGAAATTTTTTTTTTAACCTCATATAAACCACATTATTTTTCGAAAGACGTTAGATACTGATTATCACTGGTGATAAACTGTATTACGAAAGTAATGTGCTTCCCGGATCTTGCCTTGGGTCTATTTTTTTAAAAAGTGATTTAAAGTTTTGATTAGCGATAAATTTTGTTAGCATCATTTACAGAATGATTAAATTATTATTATGCAGAACATCAGTTGAAATTTGAGCACTCAAGCTAATCGGACAGTGATCAAAATAATGATAGCAATAAATTTTATTTGATTATATACAAATTATGCCTGAAGAAGTCGAGAGATAATCGATACTAGCTTTACCATCCTACACAGATCACTTAAACTAGTCGAAAAGTAATCTAATTTTAGATTGTCAAAAAATTCTTTTTGATAATAATAAGGCCATAAAATCAGCATGTAAATGGCCAGAAAATAATTTAAACTTGAGATGTCAGCCAACAAAAAGTTCCGTTTATAATGTAAACATTTTAACTATAAATTTCTTGTAATAATAATATGGTGATAAATTCTTTAAAATGCTAGTAAGTCAGAAAGTGGTCGGAAATTTGATCATTGTTAAATACATTTGACAAATGTTTCGCGATAAATTTTACTTGCAATAGTCGTAAAATGAAAGCAATTTTAAAATTTTTGTGCTATGGTTACTTTTAATTGGGCCAGAAAATTTTAATTATCGATACATTTTCTTTGACGATTAATTTCTGATAAATTCTTCTGGTAGCGGCCGGGAAATGAATGATTCTTGCACTGAAATCGGGTACGAAGTTTCGATACCGTTTTGAATACTCTAGCTAGTCGGAAAGTTATCTTAATTTTGACTGAGCGTTTTCATCGACACAAGCATTCATCTGTTGAAATTCCATCGAGTTAACAAAAATTTTATGTAATAAAAATGGAATTTTTTTTAAGTTCAAAATATTTATTTAGGTGATAAAAATAAATTAATACGTAAGCTAAAAGTTCTCAACACATGGGAAGAAATTAAGATTGAAAAAAAGGCGTCGTCGAGTAAAGATAACCATTAGATATCGCTCTCTTTCACAGCCCCAATGTTTCGGACAATTTTGAAGCTATCGTCGTGGTCACTAAAACGCAAAATTTTCCCTTGCTTTAATAATAAGTTTGTCTCGACTATCTATTTTTATTAACACAAAAACAATCTGTCATTGCAAATCACATCTTACTTGTATTTGGATTCGATGTTTTGAGCTTTCTGCATAATTTCATATGCTGTTATATTTTCTGGGACTCTGAGAGAGAGTGTGTTCTTGATATCTTCCTTGTCTCCTATGATCAATGAATACTGCACTTTGATCATTGCTTCTACGATGTCCGAAATACCGCTACCTGAAATACGGTTTTTTATAAATTAAAATTCATTAATGTTGATTTAAAAGAAGGAAAAAACATATTTGATAAATTAGACTTATTGACATTTAACATGGGCAAATCACATATCATATCACAGAGCTAGTCAGAATCGGAGTATGTACCGATTTTGATTAATGTTCCATTCGAAATAATTTCGATTTTATAAGCGTCCAGTTACTTAACATATTGTCTTAGTAAATTTAAGCATATTTATCTTCAACATATCGTTGTAATCCAAATGAGAGATTGCATTTGCTCTCCTCATTTTTACCCCATTTCATTGAGAAAATTACTACACTGAATTTTTAATATTTCAATTTACTTAATATTTTTCCATTACAATTTTTCAGTTACTAACTTAAGCTAAACTTGGAAAAGGTGTCTTTCCATTCATACAGTATTGCGTAATCACCACTCTTAATGAAGTAATAAAATGTGTATTGCTGCAAAGTAGAGTGACTTTAGGACCCTTTTTGAAGTTCCATTAAGATATCTCGTTTAATTTTATGATGCAAATCTCTGGATATTTTACAAAAGATCTGTACGACTTTACTAAAGTGGGTAAGTGGTAATCAAAAAGTTATTCTAAATGGTAAGGATTATTAGATCTTGGTAAAGAAGGTTAGTTAGTCCTTGTTCCATCATCAGCGCGCTATTTCATTTATCTTAACCCTTTTCCACTGGTTTAAGTTTTAGCCAGCTCTCTCTTTATTGAAGGACAATTTGTGTCTTCATTACAAAATAAAAATAATAAAATAAAGTTGCTACTATTATTATATTTTTTAATGTACTAAACTGGTCAATCCAAAAGTTAACTAGTAAATAAACCCCATTATTCAATTTTTCTTAAAGTTTGATTATTAAGAACTTACCATCCCTATCTTTTCTAGGGTTTCTTGAACAGTCTGTGTAGCGTATATCTAGTAAGGTTTTTCCATTAAGAATCGGTAAAATGTAGTAAGCAGCCATCGATCCGAAATCAGAGGTGTTTAAATGATTTATCAAAAATCTTGCAGCTGGAAACACAGAATCAGAAACATTCGACTGATTTGCAGAATTGCTTGACATCAAAGCCTATATAAAACAAATTGAATGATAAAAATACAAGTATTTTTTTTTATATTATAGAATAGTACTCTAATTTCAAAATCATCATTTCATTTTTAATTGTTTACCTCATCTTCAAGGATTTTCTTAAACCATCGACTTTTTACACCATTCAAATGCTTCAAGCAATCTTGGTTTGTATTTTGTTAACGTGTAATTCTAATTATCACTCACTATTCTTCTGTTATGCTAACTTTCCACTTGATAAGCGTTTTATTTATTAATTTTTCAATAATTATTGTTTAACTTTTGTTATCAGAACAAAATTTACCATAATTTTTTTTGTTCGTGTCGTAGTCGTGGCATAGATTAATAATCGAAAGTAAGGGCCCAAAAGTTTTGATTTTGGTCCAATTCTAAAGTTTTCTCTTTCTCCAACTTAAGCTTGACTGCCACCTTGATTCTACTGAAGTGGTGGGGTTAAATGGTGAGAAAGCTAAACTTTAGCTCTGTAGACAAGTTATGTATCGTGTTTTCTATGTATACCTAACCCAAGTCGATTGATCTAAAAGTTTGGAAAGTACGAAAACTTAATGTATAAATTAGAGTATAATTTATTTTGACTTGCATCATTTAAACACATAAAACTCTTATCATTTTGAAACTTATAAGTGTATCAACTTCATTTTGATTTTATTAGATTTAGCGTTATAAAACGCATAACAAACAATGTTCTGTTTGCCAAAATTAAAAAGAAAGACGGCTTAATGGTTATATGTGAAAAAATTGTACTTAATTTTTATTCGCTTTAATATACCTTCAGTAAAATAAAAGGAAAAAATATTTATTCTATTGAAAGTTATAGAATTTTTTTATGTATACCTAAGCTTTTATGTCACGAAGTATCAAACGATATTTCATGTTAGAACATTTTTATAACCTAAGAAACTAGATAGTTTTTTTTCTACGATAAAATCTTGCATTTATAATGTTCTGGCTAATATTTTTGAAGTTATAGAGACATTTATATAACTATAATAGGGATGTTACGCTCGCCAAACTACTACTTTCACTATTCCTTTCCGATCGCTTCACAATCTGGGCTTTTTACTTATGGTAGTGCAACACATAATTCGAAACTCTAACAATTGTTACCAAAACGTAATTATGTCAGATACAAGGTGTTCTATAAGAAACGACTTACAATTGCTATTTATTAATCTTTTTTTCGTAGTATATCAGAATGGTCATTCAAATTAAACCGGTTATTTGAAGTGTTTGATGAAGATCAAATGTAGGATGTCCCCATGGTTTTTATATTTTATATCCGTCGTTGAACAGCCGACTCAATTTTGGGATTACGACTACTAATATTCAACTCCGTAGCCTTGTAATTTTGAACCAATCCAGAAGACAATGAAACTCCTGGATCAGTACCCCCAGAGATTTTGATTTGTTATGGGAACATGGAGGACATTGCGATTCGATAGATTTAACGTGCATCAGTCACCATTTACTACTCGGGGAGTCTTCGGCCGACTGCGATCGAACCCACGAACTCTTGGACATGGGTCCAGTGCCCTACCAACCAGGCTATCTCGGATTATTCCCATGGTTTGCTAAATTGAAGAGAACAAAAATATTTTGGATAAAATTTAGCCCGCTTAGATAGCTCCAAGGCGACCATGTTTTTTAGTACTTACGCTCTTTTCGTGATAAAATTTGATTTTTGGCACTAGAAAATACTCCTCAACGAGGCAAACGGAACGAATGGAGATATTGAAAATTTTAATACAGACGAAAAATGTTTGACTGTGTATTTTGCCCACCCGATAAAGACTGTTTCTGAACAAGTGTTGGTAAAATACCTTGTCAAATATCTGTCGCTTTCTTTGTTTTATGAATATTTCCTTCATTTGCTACTAGGAAAACTATATTTTTAAACCAAACATGGGTTTATTATCATTATTACTTTTATAAGAGAGCCTAAAATAATGGTCAGTTGAGGAGCAATTTATTCTGGTTAAATGTTTTACCCTACATTTTTTTTTGTACTTCCATAAAACTGAAGATAGCCATGTGAATAGTCTTTCATTTACCACCTGGAAAACTTACCGTAACAAAGACTGAAATGCGCATAAGTGGAAAAAAATTTTTTCATTGATAATTTATTGAAACGAGGTGAAGGCTCAAGTGTTTGAATTTTCGACTGCGCGAATGTATATTTCACTACGTAAATATAATAAATAATAAACTTTTCAAAAAATAAAAAAATCCAGACTCCGTTTTTAATCGAGCTGGACCTGTCATAAAAAACGGTGAAATTTTATAGTAAAAAAAAAAGAGTGAAAATGTTTAGTAATTTTTATTTTTTATTTATATAGTTAAATGCAGGCAGAGATTTAAAAAAGGCTGTTTTTTCATGACCAAATTACCTTATTATAATTATGTAATCTCGAATTGTGTCGGTAAGAGATAAAACTTCCAACAATGAGGAAACTCCCAAATAAATTTTAAAAAAATACCTGAGTGAAAATAGCAGTAGAATAGATGTTTCCAAAGCTTCCATCCGTCTGTTGTTGCATCTTTAAATGTTCGAGTGTTTCATTGTAAAGAAAGTCAAAATCCTCCTTGAATGCTCCTTTTATTTTAAAGCTTTGATTTCTTACGCATGAAAGAGCCATTAAGCCTAAGGCACTGATGTCTGCAATTGCAATAATTCATGTTAATCTCGGACCATTCAAAACTCTCAAAGAAAAAACTACAAAAACAAATTTTGCTCAATTTTTTATAAAATCGCAACTATTAGCGTTGTTAGAAATAGTGCTTTACTTGCCGCCACGAGTTGGAGCAATACTTCACTTGATCATGTAAAAATAATTTTTAAAAATGATGATATTCCAAAAAGGTAAAGAATAAATTAAATATGTGTATACGCAAAAAGATTACGAATTTTGTCATAGGTGTAAAATAACTACAAAAAATACGTTTTTATTCAGCATGCATGGATGGAAAAACTACTTCAGTACCGAGAGGAATTACTTCAAGCTAGAATTTTTTACAAAGAAAAATAAAAAGTTTTCTTTCTTATTTGATAAAATTGATGTTATTGGAGATTGTTTTCTGCAATTTATCAGTTATATTATTAATTGGGTACATAATAGACTACGTCACAGGTCTTGTTATTCTAAGTAAATTTGCCCTCAGAAAACGGTAGTATCTGCCAACCTGTTTTGTTGCTATATCAACATGTATACGTTAAAAAGAGTATTTTATAAGGAAGGAAATGTTATTCGAAATACTCTACCCTCCATGCCCCATTAAAAAAAAAAAAAAAAATCAAAGTGTTAGTAGTAGTGTTTTTCCCATCTTGTATCCAATTTTGATTTTAAGGATTTACAATAACTCATAAATATGTTTTTGTTTAAAACTTGCTTATATGGACCGAAGTTGTTCTTCTGTTGTTCCCACAGTGGACTGACCGTAAGACACGGTTCCCAGTAATAATCCCCGAAAATTGCAGTACTGGCTGCGTGCGGTCAGTATGCCGACAGATTACCACTTTGGTCTGTTTGCGAAGGGACCGAAGGCGTGCGTATCGGCCCTCATTTGTCATATGGTGATCGACTTCACGCGCTGGTCGTCGGGCTACCAAACCGGGGGAGCCACCTCCTCCGCAGAGGATTAAAATTTGGATGGCATTCTTCGATTCATCCTCAGTTATGTTAATAATATAGCCTCCAATAGCCAATTTTTCAGCTTTAGTGTGACGTAAATAAAGTACTACTTCTTCCTCTGAAACCTTAAATTGTATTTTTTTACATACTATCATTCCGATCATTATATTCTCATTGTTTTTAAAACAAAAATATAGTTTTATAAGAATTCTATTTTAAACCACGCTTACCCGAGCTGAAAGGATATTCCTCATTAACTTGATGCTCACGCACAGACCACAAAAGCTTATCAACTTCTAGGTAACTTAAGGTTTCATTTGCATTGCACAATGCAATATATGCCAGTGGACTTCGTATCATTAAAGGCTCATCAAGTTTTTCTTTTGCCATCTTTATGAGATCATAGCCATAAAATTTTCTAGGGTTGTGACAAGTCACAAGCAAACTGTTTATTATTTTAGCTAGTTTGTTAAGAGTTACTGCCTCTGATTTGTTCCTGTTAAAAAAAATTGATGGTTAAAGGGAATAATTTAAAGAAAGGTAATGATTTTACAAATGAAAGACATGCTTACCTTTTTTGAAGTGTCTCCTCAACTTATTGCTATTAAGTTGAGAAGATTAATGAAATTTTTATGTTTATGAAATTATCAATGATATTATTGATAGTTGTAGTAAAAGTAAATATTAAAAGTAAAAAGTAAATATCTAAAGGTAAATATTATATCTGTAGTAAAATAAAAGAAAAGTCATCTACACCGATTTTAAAAACAGAGTTAAGGGAATATAATTTTTTTTCGCTAGGGTTTTTCTGATTATTGTTCGCGACCTTACGCTAATGCTCACCTATAAGCAATGAGTGGTTGCTTCTAGGTGCCCCGAGGCTCAGCTGATTCATGGCGATTTGATTTTTATATGAGGTGAGTTCTCAAAGCTGTCATCTATCATGAGCCTGTGAAGCTGCCACGTATCTAATGACAAACCTCGGCTATGTTGATACTACAGTGAACTGTAGCAACAACATAGACTAGTTGTGACCGCGTACAGTGCTGCATTTGGTGTCGAAAATGTATAGTGCTTAATGGTGCAAACTTAGATGAGCTGTTGTTTGTTGTAACACAGTATCAACTGTATTTATCTAGTACGCAATTTGTACACACGATGTTCAATAAAAGTTCCCAATTAATTACTTTTGTGCCCTTTCAGATCTTCTGTCTCTGTTCTGCTAATCACTTTTCCTTGACGTTTACATAGTCATTGCTTCGTATGCAGTCCAAGGACAAGCACCATTTCTCGAACAGCATTTAGGTGTCACCAATTGTGATTTGTAAACACATATCCGTTGCTTGTAGAGAAATCGGTTCTCGATTTTTGAATGGTTTAACCCTTTGACGCAGATGATTCCTTTTATATATCTTTTTCTTAGGCTCTATTTACAAGCAAAAATACATTTTGGTATTTTTTAATTATTACAAACAGTTTAACAGTTACTGAAGAAATCTGTTAGATTATCTGAATTATATTTGTACTAAAATGTAAAATCCAAAAACAGTTTCTTTCATTCAAAAATTTATTTGACTTATTATTAGTTATTGAAAAATTTAAAAAATTTATTCAAAAATTTATCAATAATTGATTTTTTAAAATAAAGAAATTTCAATGATGAATAACTGTTTTTCTTTAAGGAAGGATTAGGAGGACCTCTTAGGAGTAACTGCAAATAAGTGTAAATTTGAAAAATTATTGTTTGGAAGGTAACTTTAACAAAATAAATAAGTAAAAAGACACCGATGTTTCATGCTGTATTTATAACCATAAACTTTTAAAAGTCTAAATATAATATTTTTTACTTATTTTGACCTAAATTAATACAAAATAATGAAAAAAAGTTTGAAAAATATGTTTCATAAAAATTCTGATGCTATAGAAAATTGGCGGAAAATACCACGTCAAGGGTGAAAAAAGCATTTAGATAACCTTCAATTGATTTATGGGAATTTACTATTGAATGTATTTCATTTGGAAGTTACATTATTCGGCTCCAGTCATTGAGATTCTTCTCTTGCCTGTTCTCGGGATCTTATGGTATATCACATAGCTCCTCTAAAAAGTTATCACAACAATTTGGAGACCCCTGTATATTAAGGACAGTGTTTCCAGAACTCACATGAAAATGCATGTTAAGGACAAAAGATAATACCTGAGTAGTGCTACAGACGACTTGAGGTCGACTTGCTTAATGAGCAGCTCTTCGAATACACGTGATTTGGAAAAATTCAAGACACCACCTAAATGTAGAGCTATAACCGCTTTATCTATGTCGTCATGCCATTTTAAAGGAGGCAAAAGTTGCTTTAACATCCTATTGAAGACCTTTATTCTCGCTTCTTTTATTCCTTCAACAGTCTCAATTCCAGTCACTAGAAATCAGTTTCAGTTTTTTGCAGTTATTGTTTTTTAAGTCAAAACAGTTATTTTAAGTCATAACAGCAAAGCATAATCTCTTGTAGTAAATGTGCAATAAATGTTTTAACATAGAAAAAAAGTATTCTTAAAAATCTGAGCTATTACCTTATTGCATTTAATATTATCATCCTCATTGGAAGGCCAATCCATACAGGATTTGCGGCTTTATCAATGTTCAACTATCTATAATCCGTATCCTTGAAATTTTAAACCCAGGCCTAAAACACCTGCATTAAGGAATGGGATAAATTCTCTTTCGTGAAAAAGACTTTTTGAGTGAAACTAACACACGTTTGCGTTATTTGGAGTGGACATGCAATTTTTATCCGACGATTTCATTTACATCAGGCATGGGATTAATAGCCATTCTCACTGCATTATTAGGATCCATATAAGTTGCATTCGAACATTTAATTGCCCAAAAAAAATAATAAAATGCTATTTTATTGATTTTAATTATTATGATTAAATTTTTATGATTATTATTTAGTAGGGAGGGGTTCAGGAGGAAAAGGTAACGACATATTTAAGAAATATTTTTCATCATTAGAATCTAGACAAGTTATATTTCGACATTTAAGTGTAAAATAAAAAATAGCTAATTATTATTTAGAAGGTACCTAAAACTTATGCTTTTAAGTGGTGAAAGGTAAAAATTCTACTCAGAGGAAATATGAATAATTTTTTTATTGCTAGAATTTGTAGGAGTTATTTTTCTGCATTTAATTGTTTGTTACCACTCAAAAATTATGCATTAGAATTTTATTTATTAAGTACCTAAAATTGAAAGTTTTAGGAGAGAAAGAGAGAAAAGCGCTCCCAAGTAGGAACTTTTTTTCTTTCCATTGCTGGATCCCATAAGAGTATTTTTCTAAAGTATCAATACTTTATAAATTTTTTCATTAACCATACTTTCTTTTAATAACACATACGTTTATAAATTTATTGTTATCATTATAACCATATAGAATTGGAGAGGGAATTATAATTGACTATATATTATCAAACAATATGTACATTTTCATAAATAAATTCAAATTTGTACCTTTCGAAAATTCCAATCTAAAAGCTACTTCGTGGGCTATGCACCAGTTGTATTGGTTATTTACTTCCAAAGTAATTCTTGCGTCTCCTCTTATTGTTATTGTTTGATCCCAATTGAATTTTGATGGGTAAAATGTGTAGTTGAAGTTATTAAATTCATCCTCAATTGTCAAGATGGCCCTTCTGTTGTCCTGTAAAAAATACATTCCCGAAATTAAACTTCATTTACTATAGAGCGGAACATAACTGCAAGTTGTACGGAATAACGTGTAGAGGTTTTATGAAAACCCAAATAATTTGTATAATAATTTATAAGTTAACATAAATTCATTAAAAAAATGAAAGAATTGTACTGAATTTTGACATTTACTATCACCGAATTTAGTTAAACGTATACTTTTACTGAGCTCAAAAAATGAGAACTTAAGAAAGAAAATAAATAAATAAAATGATATTATTATTGCATTTCTTTCAAGGATGTGGAGTAATTTCTCTCAACCGTAGTTGTATAAGTTCGTACTTGGTTTAGAATCAAATTAAATTCACCATATTTTCAATGAGATATTATTAATTAACTAAATATTTCTCCTTAGATTAAATAAAACTAATTAGATTTGGAATTTTCAGTTATCCTTAAGGATAAGTTCCTATCCTTAAGGATAAGAACACTTATCCTTAAGGATAAGTGTTCTCTATTTACTCGCAATAAGCTACCGGGATGTTGTTGTTTCAATGACAATAATCCACCAATAGTGCATTAAAAAGTGTTGGGTAATCTCTTTCTCAGTGTTTGTCAGTCCTCAACTGCTGGCCAGCAAACGGCCTCTGACGTTTTGACAGTAGGCCAACCATTATGTTTCATACAGGTAAAGGTGACGGCAAGCGTACACTGACCTAGCGTTTCAGCTGCGTGCTATTAGGAAATTTTCAGCTCTGGGCCTAGAGATTTATTTTAGCTGTGTAGTAACCAAAAATTTATAATACGGGTTTTCCTATAACTGTCTTGCATTGTTTGATATGTTTTTTATTTTCTTCTTCAGAAATTTTTTAACTTCATCGATAGGAACAATTATTTTTATTGTTCAATTTATTGTGTAACTTCTGGAGCATATAAAATACAGATACTGAAGGTTTAACCAGGGTCGGACTGGTCATAGACCTGAAAAAGCGATCGCTTCTTGGCCCTCAAAAAAAAGTGGTGGACCTTCCTTAAAAGTGAGGCCCTCTAAATCCATGTCCTTTTGGAAAAAAAAATCTATATAATTTTAAAACATATTTTATCTCAATTTGTTTTGTTATTGGCATTATGACTGAAATAGAATATTTATTTAGAACATTATTTAATGAATAAGTCTTATACTAGGGAAGGGGGGGAAATAGAAGAAGGAAAAACACTTATACCCAAAATGATACTTCCCCTTTGCAATAATGAATTATGAAACAAAAACAATAACGCTTTATTATCATTTACAAAGGATATTTTATTCCTTCAAGGGCCCCCTAATTTAAGTGCCCCCCTGGGCGCCTAACTTCCAGTCCGACTTTGGGTTCAATTCTTTATTTAAGTTTCTGCAGTGACTGTCGAATTTATATTATCCTGACAGAAGATATTTTTTCGATTTCTCAGGTACAGGTCTCAACATTAACTTGTGAGTTACACATAATCACAATACTTCTCTGTTTTATTTTGTCTGCAGAAGAAGCTCGTAAGAGAAAACTCTATAATTCCACCAGTTGAACGTTTGCAATCACTCTTGAATAAAGTTTTACTTTATTCGGATTAGAAATCTTAAAACTGAAATTAAAATATTCACTTTGCCTAAAGTTTGTTACCACTTCTTATCATTTTCATCATCCTTTGGCTTAAAATTTAATACAGGAAAAAATAAAAATAATAATTAGGGATTGAAAATTTGTATTGAAAATCTTCAGATAGGAAAGCCCTCGCACGCGCGCATCGATTTAAATTCCTGAGGAAAAAAAATGAAACTAATTTTGTAAGATGCTGAGCAGAAATAAGTGAGTAATTTTGCTTCGTGTTCTCAAAATAATTTATCAGTATCAATAATGAATTGCGTAGATTAATGATAGATATAAATCTAATTTAATGGCTTTTAAAAATATAACTCTAATAGTTTAACATAGTTAAGTAATGAATGGGAGTAAAATATCCGTGACTTACAAAATAAGGCTGTCCAGTTGTTCTATAATAATGCTCATAACTTATTGTTGTCTGACAAATGTCTTCAGTTCTTAAATCAAACTGAGCTACTTTCATGTACAACACGTAATCTTCACCAACAGTTAACTCCCAGCATTTACGAAACCGTGTGTCTCTAAGGACATCTGTACGTTCTTCAATAATGTCTGAATCTTTCGATACGGAATAGCAGTTATAACATTGTACAGTGCCTGAAAAGTTGTTTTAACTCATATGAATAAAATGCAATCAATTATATTTCAACAATAAAACAATATTTTACTTATAATTTCAGTTGATAAATAATTTTAATTGAATTAAACGGAACTATTAAAGAAATAAAGTCAAAGAGTGCAAATCTCTCTCTCTCTCTCCTTATATATATATATATATATATATATATATATATATATATATATATATATATATATATATATATATATATATATATATATATATATATATATATATATATATATATATATATATATATATATATATATATATATATATATATATATATATATATATATATATATATATATATATATATATATATATATATATATATATATATATATATATATATATATATATATATATATATATATATATATATATATATATATATATATATATATATATATATATATATATATATATATANTATATATATATATAACGATTAACCTAATATTAATATAACAGCTCAAATTAGAAACAGTAGTTTTCTCTCTTGACTTAAAAAAATTTCGAAATGAATGATAAGATCCTGGTAACATCTAATTCCTTTTTCTTATTTTATTTTATTTTATTATTTTCCGCATCAATTCAAGAGCGATCTTAGGAAATAAACAAAACGAGAAAGATAGTGAAATTTCCTATTACATTCGGCATATAGTTAAAAAGTAAGAAAAAATTCACTAAAAAAGCACTTTAAATTGCAATAAATTTCAAACAAATTCGATCCATTCGGTATTTTTTATTACAAGTTTAGCAGTTTTCTCAAACTAAGTATCGAATGTTAAATTTTTTTTATCCCACACATTTTTTACACAACGTCGTAATTTCAAGTTTCTAAGTCTTTTAGTGTTTGCGTAGCAAAACAACATGCAAGGTAAAGTTACATACCTAAAACAGCGGCTGCAGTGCCACTTGAAGCATTTTTAATATATAGATAGAACAGGAAAAATAATTTGTTTTACTTCATTTCCCGCATTGTAACAGAGATCATAGCGGATGCATGATTTTTAATGTTCGAAAATAATTTAAAACTACTTGCAGTTTTGAACTTAACCCAGGAGACAAAGAGAACTCCTGAATCAACTATTAAAAGATGGAGATTTCTTTGTTTTTTTTTTTTTTTTAAGACACGAATCCATGCTTGCGTTTCACTGAGAGAAAAGCTAGAATAAGCATTCATTGTGTAAACGATTTAAACCCAATTTACCTATTATTTGCATACACTGGTTCTATTTTAAAGCACAATTTGAATATAAAAACTTTTGATCAAGTTTGCTCGACATAATGATAAATATTTGATGTTTTGTATTCTGAAAAGCTGTTAGTCTATCTATCGAAAAAGCTGTTAATTTTATTAATTTGTCATTATAAGCAGTTTTTGAAGTTTAAAAAAAATCACTTTAAAATTTATCTTTAAATGACCAAAACAAATATAGCAAAAACAAGATTAGTATCCTCACGGGTGCACACAGATGAATTGACTTACTTATTGTTAATAAGATTTCTTAAAATTCGAGTAATTTTGTTAATTAGATTGTAGATAATGATTTAAAATTACTCAAGATATTTCATTTTTCTGAGACTTTTAGATCATCATGTAGATTGCTTTTTTTTAAAAAAAAATCATCGAAATTATCGAATGAAATTTTTTTTTTTTATAAAGTGGCTTTACTTACAGAAAGTAAAAGTTAGTCCAAATAAAACTAAAAACAAAATAGGTAATATCTCCATTAATAGCATAATATAATTTCTTTAAATGCAATATATTTTTGAGACAAAAAGTCTAACGTCTTCTATTTTGAAAGCGAATATCACAAATATCCGAAAAGCCTCTCAAAATATTATCTTATAAGTAGTTTTATCACATTCTTTAAAATATCTTATTTACCTCCACAATTGAGTTGTTTATATTAAAAGTGGTGTAAGTACCTTTCTTTTAGAATGAAGTTAGTCGATAAATCATAACCCTTCCTCCTGGTACAAAATACTTTCAGTGAAGAAAAAAAATAAAAAATAAAGGAACATCTTTTACTTAAACAGCCTCCACATGCTCATGTGTCATTGAATTAAATAATGAAAAGTTCTTTACTAAAATGTAATCAACTATAACATACACCACTTTTAGAATATCTGAATTCACTTTGAAATAGAATGTCACTACAACTTGAAATGGATTCATTCTATTGACATTGATAAGCGATTTACCATCAATACTTTTATATCAGAGTCCTTCCTTTGAGATCTCATCCTCCTTAAATACTGAATTACTGATAAGAATTAGGCAGGATAGTGTTTATTTTTCCTAACGTTTGTGACTTTTTTTTTTTAAACTTCTTGAATTGCTTATTTTGAATACGTAGTTGTTTGTTAATTTAATTTTAAGCGAAGTAAAATTCATTTATTTTAATCAGCCCAGTTGTCCAAAATTGTGTATTGCTCATAACTTTCTCGCGGGAGTACAGTGTAACATTGCCAATAAAGAATTTTCTCTATTTATAGTGGCTATTTTACAACTTGCCTTATTAGTTGACTTCTAAGACATCAATCGTAAAGACTGGCCAGCACATTTCTCTGACAATTTGAATTTCATTGAAAATGTATGAAATGCTGTGAAAAAACGCATTCCTAATCACTAATTTTTGTTTTAATTTAATAACGAACAATAAATTAATATAAGGGTGTTATAAATATTAATAATTTGTATTAAAAACAGTTTTAGCAATTTTTGAATTCTTATTATTGCTAAATGTTACGCCAAGAACTGAGTGAATGTGAAATTATTATTAATTACAAAATTTTTTCAATATTACAACAAATAATCATTATCTGTATATTACATCTTTACCAATATTATATATAACCGTCATTTAACAGCCGACCCAAATTTAGGTTTACGGCTACTAGTGTTCAACTCCGTAGCATTGTAATTTTGAACCGAATCCAGAGGACAAGGAAACTCCTGGATCAAGTATTGGGAGAAATTTGCCTTCGTGGAAGAATTTTTGATGGAACTAACCCGCATTTGCGTTACATGAAAAGGAAGACTATTAGCCTGAAATTAAGGGGACTCTAACCCATGATCCATCTACCACTTAGGATATTTACCGTCAGCACTGTGGTCAGTGCAAGCCGAGTGCGGAATTCGTATCGACCAGCCATCGCTGGGATTCGAACCCGTTTCACCTCATTGGAAAGCGAACGCTCTATCCTTTGAGCCATTGGGGCTCATATTTACCTATAATCATCATTATCTCCACATTAGTGCTAACTTTTTTTTTTATCGCCGCTGGCCGCTCAATGTTTTATAAAATTTAACCGCAACCCGCTGAGGAAGGGGGGTTGATTGTCTATATTTTAGACTGTTTTGATTTAATAATTTTAATTTAATTGTAGTTGATAAAATAAAATTTCAAGATAAAATAAAATTGCATGCATGGTATTGGTGCGTCTTTAGGTGAAGTCTCTCAATTCCCGGTTAAATGACCGTTCTTGGAAAATCATACAAACCCGAGAGAAATAGTCACATCACTGTGGAAATAATTTAATGTTCTCTGGGCAGCCCAGCAGGAGATTGGAGACTACTGCTCTACACATTAAAATAAAATACATAGTAAATAATTATGCCAAATCGTGTAGCACTAACTGTAGCAAAATTAAACATAATATTATTAGTTGATGTCTATCTATATAATATATATATTACGTCGTTGCCGAGTGGAAGGATTAAAACAGGTCTTAGGCCGGGAAGGAGGGTACAAAATTTATTTATTAATTATTAAACAGTGCAGTCATGAGAAAAGTGTGAAAGTGCACACGAAAAGTTGCGCTCCTTGGTTATATGTTAGAGAAAATCTTGCAAAGTAAAATCCGTAAATGTCTCTATTTAGGGAAAGAGGGAAATCTTAGAAATTACTATTGGATTATCAAATAGGCCGAGCGTTTCCCACAGCGAGCAAAAGGGAAAAATGTCCTACTTTTAATGAAATGCATACTTGAGCCAAAAATATATTTAAGAACAGGATGTGGCTTTTAAAAGTGTGAGAAAGTATTTCGATTAGAATAATTAATTAGGATAACATAAAAAGATTAATTGAAGCTTTTTATGTTATATATATATNTATATATATATATATGCACAGCTCTGCACTGCACAAATAACCAGTTTCCTTATTTAGGGTACAGGTTGTACCTTTTTTGTTTTCTCATACATTGGTCTTATATTGGATGATATTTTGGGTTTTTAGTTTTTACTTATTTTTTTGTTAGTTTTTATTGCAAAAAAAAAATCATTTGTCCCTTCAATTGTTTTCACCAGTGTAATAATCTCCGATTGAAAGGTAAAATAGAGTGAAAGAATTATATTAGTTATCGGAACGAAAATTTTATTTTGAAATATTTCATAATTTTGAAAGAAAACTTAAGTCTTCTTTTGACCTATACAGGATCTAATTGTTCAGTAGCCACGGTCCGATCTGGAAAAAAAATTCTTTCTATCTTCGACTCCAGTAATGTGGCTTCTGATTCATATACCACTGTCCGGAAGACTTGACACACCGTAAGCAATTATAAAAGGTTTGTGAGGGAGATTTACAACAATACTCTAGCTTTATAATCTTACATCAATACTCTAGTTATATAATATTTTAACAATAAATTGTTTCAAACTATTGTTTTCTTATATGTAACAATGAAAAAAACAACACCTACAATAATCCGGAATTAATTATAATTCCTCATTCTAATTTGTGAGCTTGCTAGTTATAGAACGCATAACGCTTGAGCTTATAATTTGGTGAATTATATTTCAAAACGTGACAAAATGTTTCGTTTTGTGAGAAGTTTGTGGAAGAAGGTGGGATTTCGTAAATGTAAGCATTAAAGCAATTGTTACATCAGTTATATTTAATATTTTGTTTTGGTATTTCACTTGTTTTCTGCTTGAGCATAACAAGAAATGATTAATATACAGTGTTATTCATAATTTCCTCCGCCTGTAAACGCCTTTTTTCTTTACTACAACTGGCTTCAGTGGTACATGCTACTGCCATCTACCGGCAACTGCTTTAATTAAAACTTGAATACTTTCGGAATAATTGCATTTGTTCTTTTTTTGCCATATTCGTCTTCGTTTTCTTAATATAACGCTTCGAAACCCCGGAGGGAATTATGAATAACCCTGTATAAACTCTCTAATGAAGTCTGAAAAAGAATTTATGTGAAAAATATAACACTTTATTGTTAATCAACTTTCACTTTCAAAGTATGTTCTTTTTTTTGTTAATATTTGATGCATTGAGTTACAAATATTGTCATTAGTAATATTTGTTTTCATATAAATTGGCGAAAATTAAACGATATGCTTTTACATTTACACAGTGAATGTTTAAATTTATACTAGCAATCGAACTACTTAAACATAAATTGCGCTGGAATTAATGTGTAAAAATGTGCTTAAAAATGTTTTACGTCACTGTAGTTATATACTAGATACGCTGTCTATTCATGCATTATTTTGTTTATTCATTCGCATTTTTTTTTTTTTAAAATTCAAAAAGCTATTTTCAGAGGTCTTGCAATACCGTGTGTTCAATTATACTGTTAGAAATTTTTCGGTTAAAATGGTTAAATAGCAATTTATTTTATTGTGATTTTACCATATTCAACCAAAACTGTCAAATAATTACAAAAAAGATGATATTCAAACAGTTAAGTGAGAGAAAAAACGTTTATTGATTGTTTTTTTTTCTAATACGGTTAAACAACCAGAATTCTATCTGCACCAACAAGACCCATCTTATAAAGCCATCTTGTTCCATACAGAAGGGTATATATTGCAGATGAGAGGGCTAATCAGTCACTCTCATGGCCGGCTGAGCAGCGGTTCGAATCCCAGCGTTGATACTACAATATTTCTTCCATTCTTTCAATTAAGAGTTTCTAGTCTCCTGCACTCTTCAATCGGTGACCCTAGATTACTAGAATAGTAAACTATCATTCACTCATAGATGGCGCCACAGAGCTCCAATGCTCGTTTAAGTTTAATTTTAGAATCCGTGATCGTTGTAAATGGTTACAAAACAGTATAGTTTCGTATTCACGGCTTTCTAACCGTAATAGTTGTAAACGGTTTCAAAATCGTAAAGGTAAGAAAATGTTCCTAACCAGAAACTTTATGGTTAATGTACAGACTGTTGCAGGTTATTTTACCATAATTTCAGAAAAATTCTAATAGAGCGTAATAAAAATTGTAGCTGGAGTCTAATATTATTTTTTTCAATGTTGATTTTTTCATCAACTCTTATAATCTAACTGCAGCTTTTTTCTTCAAGCACAACATCCGAGCTGAACGGGATGATATCTTAAATGTATTTTTAATTTGAAATTTATGAGTTAGAAAAACCTTTTCAGCTTTGGTATTTGTCTTCAAATACTGAAAGACTAATATTTCACGCAGTTATATAACGTGATTTTAGCTTGATATAAAATTTTGTTCGTAACTTGTTAGAGGATTAAAATTTTATGCATATAACTTCTTTATCTTGTTTTGATAATGTTAAGATAATTGTAATGCGTTTCTTTAAATAACATTAAGGCAAGGAGTTATTAGGCTACTTTCCATTCCATAATACACTGCTGCTCAAAAAAATTAGGGGAGTAAGCAAAAAAATTGTGAAAACTTTGCATGACAGTGACAGCAACGAATTGACTTATAATGGAGAATACATGTTTAGCAAAACGCTAATAAATAAAAAAAGAAGTAAAAACAATTGCATGAGAACTTTAATTATTTGGAATGGTATAAAGAACATGAAATGATCTTTCAAAGCTACAATTTGATAACATGTAAATGACAAAAAAACTGATTGCACGAAAATGATACAGGATGTTTATTTTGGTGTGTGGTTCCCCCAAACTACGAAACTTGCCCCCTTATTTTGCATGAATGAGATGAGGTTATCGATGAGATAAGTAAAAGAATACAAAATATTTAAGTGTATAATAACAGAACTTCTTTGAAAGAAACGCGCAAGCAGCAACAATTTTCAAAAGAAAGAATAATTATTGAAGCAATAAAGAAAAAAGAAAACAGTAGAAATAAAAATATGGTCACCGAAGCCGACGTCTTCAGGGGGTACCAGCTCCGGAAGCCATAGAACAAAACCTTTTCTATTGAGAGAGTCAAACAAATGTCGAAATTTGCTTCCTCAGTACCCCGAAGGTTTTGCAAAAGTCCAGGAAAAATACAAGAAATACATTAAATCAAATCAGAAGAGAAACTTCAAACAAAAACTTGAGAATATAATACAAAAATGAAAATACAAAAACTCACGGTAAACTGGTTAAACAGCAATTTCATGAAACTAACTCAATGTAAAAGAAATATTTGAAATAAAAGAAAAGAACGCCTTCTATTAAGATGCGCAGTAGAAGAAAAAAAGGATAGGGAAGATATAGATTGCGTAACTGATTAATATAATGCTTGACTGGGGCTGCTCAGTCAAGACTTTATTTCGCCCTGTTAAAAGAAATAATAAACTAATATTCCTCAATCATTTTCCTTATCAAAAATTTAACATTACAATAATTATAAGGAAAATCATTTTCTCAAAAAATTATTCGCAGCCTCCTCAAAACATTCAACGTTATTGCAAACTTTTTTAACTCTAAACAATTGAGAAAAAACTAAATTTTGAAAATTTTATTGCACAAATTAGTATTGAAGTTACAGAAAAAAAATAACTTTAAATTTAACCAATCCAGAAGATAAGTGAATCCCTGGATCAAGTATTGGGTAAAATTTGCCTACGTGGAGGACTTTTTGAAGGAACTAACTCACATTTGTTTTACGTGGAGAGGAAAAACACGAAAACCTCCCACTGTTAGCCTGGCGGCAAGGGGACTCTAACCCATCATCCATCTACCACTGAGGGTATTTTACGTTAACTCGGTGGTTGGTGCGAGCCGGGTGCGAAATTCGTATCACAAGCCATCGCTGGGATTCGAACCCGGCTTACCTCATTGGGAGGCGAGTGCTCTATCCCCTGAGCTACCACGGCTCAGAACAACTTATTAAAAATGTTGATATTTAATCAAAATTATTATAATTATTGTGTTTTACAGCCAAGAATAAATCTATGAAGGAGAAAAGTAACATCGCGAATGTTGCATTGGATAAAAGTGATGCAGATGTTTTTGTGAAGGAAAACAGTGCATTGGCTGATCAACTCTATAATGAGTGGGTTGATCGTGAATTCGATCGAATTTACAAGCTATTAAATAAAGAGGCCTCGACCAAAGCTTCAGGAGATAACGAAGCTGACATGGTTGAGCAACAGCAGGAAAAAGTCTCTCTTGACTATATAACAGCAGAGCTTAATGTTCCATTAAATAAAGAGAGCATAGAGTGTGAATGCAATGCTTGGTCTAAATCTGCCCAGGAATCAGAAAACTATACCTCTGATCCCTATGTTAGAACCGAGCAATTCTCACCAGATGAGATTGATTTTGAGTCAAATAAACTGGCTTTGGAAAAAGAAATAGAAGACATGATAAATCAGCCTGAGATTTTTGCATTTGAATGTATGTTAGATCCTGATATGGAAAGAGCTAACACCAATGTTGAAATTTCAGACGAGGAGCTATTTAAACTAACAAATACTGATTACATTTATCAGGAATACAAGAGAATAAAGTGTCTTTATTGAGGGCCCTCTTATGAATCTTTGGTAGAAGAACAGATAAATGAAACTTTAAATATTGAGAAAATTCATAGTGAACAGGAATTAAGAGAAGTTGGAAAAGATGAACACCACTTTTCATCTATTTCTTCCCATGGAAACAGCAATTGCTTAGTAGATAAAAAGGAAAGGTACTAATTTGATACTTTATATTAATTCCACCATAAATAATGAGTTATGAGCTTCTAATAACCAATGAAAACTATTTTTTTAAACAAGTGTTTTTGAGATTCAATTTAAATATGTGAAGCCTACTTTCCAATATTAATTTGTAATCAATACGTGTGAAAGAATACATTCGAAAAATTTTAAATTTATTATAATTTCTCCCATTATCCAATTTTATGTTATCAGAAAAAATGTTTGAAGAGCTGAAATATTTTATCAAGTTCAATTTAAATATGCGAAGCCTACTTTCCAATCTTAATTTGTAATTATTATGCGAAAGAATAAATTCGAAAATTTTTAGGTTTCTCCCATTTTCCAATTTCATCCTATTAGAGGAAAATTTTAAAAGCAGAGACATTTTATCAAGTTTATATGACAGATGCTTTTTATTAAAAATATTAATCGATAAATAACGGATTGCATCTATGTAAATATTATTAAAAATAAATCTATTAAGAGTAACGTAATTCATTGCGAAAATGTAATAATCGTATAATTCTACTGGCGTACGATTCATAGCTTTTAGACTGATTAATAATTGACAATGAATAGTTTGAAATAATATGTAAGTTCAGTGTTCCTAAATGTGACACGATTTCATATAAGTTTATCACATTAAGTTCAAACTTGACCTTTTATTAGATATATTCACCGAAAATGACTGAAGTATTATGACTTCAGTTCTAAAGAAAATTTTTTTTACTCAGATTGAATTATCTCTAACCTAGGCAAAGATATATCACAATCATTTTTAGGACATTTTTGTCACATTTAAGGTAACTTATACAGAGCTTAATATTATATTCTCTAAGAGATAAGCCTGTGCTATATGAAGCAATTTTTTCAATCATTAGATAATTATAGATTATGCAAAAATATTTAATAATTATTTTAACAGCTGTATCTTTGAATACACACACAAAATGATTTTAACTTTTTAGATGGTCATTGTTGAAAAACTTTAACAACACTCTATTATAAACATTTCGTAGATTAAAATGTTTAAATTAGACCCATGGTTCACATATTTTTTTAACCATATACACTTTTGCTAGGTAGTTAACTAGCATAAAAAGGATAATAGGCAAGAAATAAATATATGAGCCTGAATAAGTCTGATATAGTTGATGCATAAAATATTTCTTTTACTTTTAGAGATTTAAGCGATGAAATGAATTGCATATTGGCAGATCATTTTACTCAACAATACGATGGATTGAATAAGTTACTCGAAGACCTTGAGTGTATCTTTGAAACAAAGAGAGAAGCATCTGATGAAAATGGAATTACAAGGTATTTAATTTAATCTTGAAAAAATAATTCACCACACCTATGATGTAGCCTTAAGGCTAAAGGGACACATCGTTCGATTTCCAATGAATAGACCCTATAGGGTCTATTCATTGGAAATACACTAACTATAGTTAGTGTATCTCAGCACAAAAAATGGTGGCAACTACTTTACACTAAAGTAGTGTTCCACTACACTAATAGCTCCTACATCGATAGTCATGATAGTTCCTGGTATAGTGAAGCAACAAAACGCTCTTTTACAGTACTTGGTGTAAAGTAGCAGCCACCATTTTTGTTATACAGTTACAGTAAATTTTTTAATTACTATGATACTCTTAAGAGTCAGTAATGTTATTTTTATAGTACAATATAAAGTAATCATTTATTTAGGATGTATATGTACACTTATTCTTAAAATAAAATAAATTTGTTAATTAATCAAACTCACAAAGCAGAGAGAATGTTAATGTGAATTCAAGCTTGGATTAACAAAACCTAAGTGAATGGAAGTTAAATATCATAAAATTATTTAATATAATTGACAGATTTAAGTAGATCTTTTGAGAGCATAAGCATCTCTATTATACAACTAAATACATGAGTGCCTCATTTAATAGTTTGCATGATCAATTAATCCGACATAAAGATTGAATTTACTTGCCTAATAATCGACCAAAACCAATATTCTTGATTATCAATAAAGAAGATTGAAACTTGGTTTTAAATAAGTTATAAACAATTTGTCAACTCAATCAGACAAGAAGATTGGAATTATTCGGCAAATTATTGACTATAATATTGGAACTTGCTGCCCCGTAGATACAGGTGTAGATAGCTAAGCCTATTTTTAGGCTTTGATGTCATAGATCGAAAATTAAAAGAGTTCATATCTTCAGAAATAATGTCGGTGGTAATTAAGTAAACTCACTCACTATGTGTAGCTCAAGTACTCGGTCATCGATTATACCACTTCAAACTGAAACAAAATCTCAATTTACCTTTTTTTCTCTCCAAATTTTACGATCACTTAAAAACGACAAGAACAATATAAAATCCCCGCCCCTGTTACCAACCATGAAAAGGAGTTAAGAGCTTCTTAGCTTGGTGTAAATTTCATTAATTATTGGTGTTAGGATTTAACTACACCCTTTAAAATGTGTATAAACGCTCGATTTGGTATTAATTTGTTTTAAAGTAATCATCTGCTCAATTTTTAGCGTTTTTGAGCACCAAATTCGAATAGGTATTACTCCACAGTTTTTACAATGTATATTAAAATCCTTTGGAAGGAAAAAATTTTAATGCAATGCATTTAATTATTTTTGCAGTAGTATTTGTGATGAAGTGGAGGGAGGTGAATATGAAAAACAGCAAGATAAACCAAACATAAAAAAGAAGTCAAAAAAATTACGCCTCAGATGTTTCTCTAGAAATATGTTTAGAGGCATTAAATTATCCACGAAAAAGCAATAAGAGTTTTTGATGTTAAACACGCCAACTGTTCAACAAAAATAACGTTTTTTTTCGCAATATAAACTCACGTTTTCCGAAATCGTACAAATAGAAGTCCACCGTGAGACGTTGAAAATAGGCTATGGTTATTTGCTTGTGCTAAATGTTAAATACGGCGTGACAAAATCTCTTTCAATGCAAAACGTTTAAATTTCAAAAACCTACAGAGCTTAGTGTATCATCGGCTTTCGCGAAGGAAAATTTTCCAATTGTGCAGAAGTTCATATGCAGCATAACAGCGATGAAAGTTTTGGATAATAAGTTGACTGACAGAAAACGTTAGAGTACACCGAAAGTTGAAGTCTGCATGTGATGATAGATACCTGGTCCACATGCCTCTGACGGACCGTCCAGCTTCACCTAAACAGTACGCAGCACTTAAGGTCCACTGCTACAGCTATATTTTTGTCTGCTTCGTCAATCAGTTGACATCTGCTATACCTTGAATAACTTGCAAAGATAAAAGAAATTATAAATATGCTGTGATTCAATTTAATTGTAACGCTTAGACCACATGTTTTATTTAAAGTAAAAGTTGTCAACGCTTACCTTTAGAGTATTCTTTAACACCATAATGTCAATTATTTTTATTGTCGTTTTCGATTAAAGTAGCATTTTGAAGGCCACACACAAAGGGAAAAAGTGCCTAGTTTCCCAGTACCCAGTATACTAAGCACTGGGAAACTTCTGTTTTGCATTTTACAATGGTTTTACAGACATATATTTAATATATAATTTTTTTCGATAGTATTTCAAATATTATCGACCTTGCCTTCTTCAGTACCTTATATAGTACCTTTTTTAATAGTAATCAAACATAGACTCTACCAATAATCAATAATTTAAATAATTATCAAAGTTATTATTCAAGC